>NC_092590.1:74741000-75041500 GCF_047663525.1 Anas platyrhynchos
CCTATTTTAGCAGGGGGGATGTTTATCAATTTCAGTGAAAATAGAAGCATCTTTATCAAATATTCAAAGGGTGCAACAGCTAAAACATACTTTACTCCCTTGGAGGTTTTAATAGGTTGTATTCTGACACATTGCTCACATTTCCTACTGGTTTTACAGCATCTATTAGCATTTTTACACAATCATTCTTCTAGATATATAGAACCAAAATCTCTTCCCTAACATCCACTTTTCAGTCTACAGGGAAGTTATTGATATATATATCTTATTCAGAGGACAACAAGAATATCTGTGACCTCTTTCTGTCTCAGGGAATGATGACGCTGAAAGGCTACTACTTTTTCCTTTTGATATTTTCATGCAGGACCTAGTCTAGGTAAAGTAAATCACTTGAAGGTACACTTACTACTGCAAAGTGTCATATAGTGGCTTTTCCCCTTTAGGAACCTTGTGTGAAATCTAAGTGACTGCAAATCATTAAATCTGAATATCAGAACACTTTTCATGAAGACAAAGTCAAATAAAAATAAATGACTACATTAAGTATATGAATGCTTTGATATTCCAAGAGCAGATAAATCCTTAAGAATCAGAAAAGCATACAAATTTGCTAATCCAGCTCTTACTTGACAGAGTCTTCCATTTAACAAGTACCATTCAGTGACAACAGAATGATAAGGAAAAGTGATTGAATGGATGCAGCTTTATCAAAGCTTAGTCACTAGGATTAGTCAGGATCCTTGGAAGCAGCATTGGAAGCCCTGAACAGAAAGGAGTCCATCAGTCCTCACCTCTTGGATTTGGTCTCCCTTGGAGATGCAGCCATCAGCAGAGTTTGGTGGACTGCAACATGAAGACTGAGAATGAAGCAAGGAATGTTTCAAAGTAAAACTGAAATGTGGAAGCATTTTCCTTTCAAAAGCCCCTTAATTAGAATATATAGCTGGATAGTGATCCTTGAACCATCGTCTGTGTTTTCAGCCTTATGGGAGGGAAAGAGAGGTAGCCCTTCCACATTTGAGTATAGAATTATCATAGAATCATCATAGAATAGCTTGGGTTGGAAGGGACCTTAAAGATCATTTAGTTCCAATCACCTGCCATGGGCAGGGATGCCATCCACTACATCAGATTGACCAGGGCCTCATCTAGCCTGGTCTTGAACACCTCCAGGGGTGGGGTATTGACAGCTTCTCCGAGCAACCTTTTCCAGTGCCTCACCACCCTCTGAGTGAAGAATTTCCTTCTCACATCTAATCTAAATTTCGCCTTTTTTAGTTAAAAACTATTCCCTTTTGTCACATCATTATATGTTCAAGTAAAAAGAGGCTCTCCATCTTTTTTATAAGTCCCCTTTAAGTATCGAAAAGCTTCAATGAGGTCTCCCCAGAGCCTTCTCTTCTTCAGGCTGAACATTCCCAGGTCTCCCAGCCTTTTTTCATAGGAGAGGTGTCCCAGCCCTCATAGGATCTGCCTATCTGTGTGTAAACCTTACAAGTCACACAGTATTAATTTAACATCACCTCATGCTCCTAAATGTGCTCCAAATTCAGTCTACACAGGCCTAGAAATATCTTGTCCAGGGTCTTTGGGCATCTGCAGCCAGTCATACTTGGTGAAAATCTTGAAATTCCACATGTATCAGACATCTAGAAAGAAAAAGGAAGTCCAAACCTCACCCAAGGCAGTTTGCTCAGTTTTGAATATCTCAAATATGGGATGGAGAAACCACAGCCTCTGTGGGCATTCATCATCAGATGCTTGCCCTTCTCTAAAATTATTCTGCAGGCATCTGCTGTTGGCTGCTGCTAGAAGGAGCAGGTTGGATTAGGCTGATCCTTCGTCTGATGCAGCACTATTGTTCTTGTTGTCTTTTCAAGGGCTTCTTTGTTTCCAAGGATGGGAAAGAGACTTCAAGACACAAAACAGTTGTTCCAAGAGGACTCAGTGTTTGCATAGGTATTGTACAGCTGATGACACTTTGACTTGACTCAGAGAAGAATTTGCCCAGTGTAGAGAGTTTCTAAAAGCCTTGGCCTGGCCTCTGACAGCTTGAGAGGCTCTCCTGTTTTCCAGAGAAACACTACTTTTACTCTACAATGGTCTTTAGAAAAAAGAAATCTTTAGAACCAAAGAGTCTAACAAAAGCACAGATCTGTCTGTGCAGCAAGAAAGGCTTCTAAAGCTGTGAATTTAAAATGGGGAAAAAAAAAGCAGAGAAGTTTAGCTTACCTACACACATATGTCTCTGCTATCGGTGCTGTGCATATATTAATGTATTCTGAGTTAATAATTGAGATATATGCAATCCATTTAGCAAGATGAAGTGGATATCCATTATTAATTGTTAAATTAACAAACTGCAATCAGGCTTAGACCCTGGGGCACATACCACTTTGTCTGTGAAAGCCACTTAACAGAGCTTTCAGTACAAATCCAGTAGCATTTGTGCTCTGTTTAGCACGTATTTCTGAATTACTTTGCTGTTACATTTGGGGAATACACTATATTACCAAAGTAATCGATAACTTTCAGTCGATTTCTTCTCTACATACACTGCTGACACAGATATGAACCTGGATGTCTGTCACAGTTTAAATAATTTGAAAAGTCTTAACAGGTGTAGAAGAAGAAGAAGAAGAAGAAGAAGAAGAAGAAGAAGAAAAAATTAAAATGAATTAATGCTAAGAAATGGATCTTAAACTAGAAGACTTAGATTTCAATTTGTTTAGCTTATAAAGGATCAAGGGGTGAATTGATTATAATGTATAATTAAATATCTGTATAAAAGGGAAACGCTCTGAAAGGGTTTCCCTTACCTTTTTTTTTTTTTTTTTTTCTTCTTCTTTTCAGATACAGCAAAGAAAGATGTAACAGGAACCAGAAATTGCAATTAAAGCTTGTACACTGAAATTATAAATACAGCATAAGCTTACAAAAAAGGAACAATTTTGTAGAAGTGACGATAATTAAAAATACAATTTAACGACCTAACGTTCAATTTACATTTCTTAATTATTTCAAATGAAGATGGAGTGTACTTCTGCCTTGTTCAGACAAATGTACTGCATTGTAAAAAAAAAAAAAGAGAAAAGAAACAAAAACACAACAACTATGTATGATCTGTGGGATATATGAAGTATGACAAAAAGATAGATTAAGTGCTACAGAAATTTTCTCATAGTTTGAACTAATCAGTCTTAAAATGATCATATTAAAGCTATCTTTTGAGGAGGTCATTTAACACTCAATCATAATTTGGTCAAAAGATAAAGTACTTTTTAAAAATGTATTTGCTTTGTAACTGAGAAAAAAAGAAAAAAAAAAAGAGAATTTGATTTTGGGTAAAAAAAAAAGAAATTAAAAAAAAAAACACAAACAGAGGGTTTTCTATTTTTTTCCTTTGAAGGGAAATTCCTTCATTTTTAGAATTGATAATATTAATAAAATATAATAGAAGTAATGAAAACTTAAGCAAACAAACAAAAAACCCAACCCTGTTCTTTCCTTAATGCCAAGCAAATAAACTGTCATCTGTCCCCCCAAATTATATTTTCTTCAGGAAATAAAAAATCACACCCAAAAATAATTAAAAAAAAAAAAAAAGGAACAACGAGATTAAATGAATGCATCCGACTACCTGGCACATGTTTTATATTTCGCTCACTAACCCCATGTAGCCAATTAAAATGAAAAGGTTCTTCATAAAAATTAAATTTACATGAGATCATTTCCAGAAAATCCTGATGAAGAAAATAGTTTTTTCTATACCCTTTCATCACAGCCAAAGAAAGGATTTTCTAACTGAGGTGCTGGTCTGATCCACAGGACATCAAAATGCTGGTGGTGACTCTGCATGCAAAGTGTAGGCACTAAATTTCTTTTTCCTAGACCCCCATCTAAAATGGAGGTAATGATATTTCTTTCCTCCCCCTCATTACCTTCATTACCTTTCTTGGCTGATTAAATACCGATTCAAGAGCTCTTAACCAGATGCCTTTTTGTAATACAGCTCTGTGCTGATATTTAAGCCAAAGTATTGTTCTATAATGTACCACTGTTTTACTGAGCAGAATGGGGGAGTAGTGAGAAAGACCCTTATTGCTTCTAGGGCTTTTCAGACAACAAGAACATAAAATAAAGGATTACAGGAACAGGATAGGCAGTGGCATACCTACGTATTTTTCAGTGTTTGAGAACAGTTGTAATGGTTGTCAGATATTATTGGGAAACTTGTACCATTATTTTTCAAACCTCATATGAATATGCTTTCTTTGTCATTCCCCAGAATAAAGCAATTTACTAATGCTTAGCTGTATTTCAAACACTATTTTGTGAACATTTGTGTGTGTGTATGTGTGAAACACAACATTAAAATTAAGTACAGAAGGAGAAAATGAAGTTCTTTATTGGACTGATGGTAAAAGAAATACACCTCTTAAGCTGCTTGCCTGCTCAATCACCTGTTATGTTGGCTTGCCAAAATACACAGCACACACTTTGAACGTGGGTATATAGAATATGATAAATAGTGAAAACAGAAGGAGATACAATATGAAAAATGTGTGAGACAGGAAAGAGTTGCAGATGAGTTGCTTTATATGACATCCTTATGCATGAGGTAGGGATGAGTAATAAGTTTTCTATTCCACTTTGAATTTTCTTTGGGCTGGACACTGAAATTCTTGCTTAATATTAACAGAGGAATGAGAAAGGTTTTGAGTTTGTTTTCAGATTGTTTGTTTCTGCAGAGTGGCTGTAGAAGTTACCATGTTTAGAAACTCTTAGGTTTGGATAAACTCCCCTATCAAAAGATGAAAAAGATGCTCTCAATGAAATATCTTTTTTTTTTTTTTTTTAGCAAAACCACTTTGAGACATGTCTTTTCATTCTACATGAATGGTTGACAATTGTGTCAAACTGGAATAGTATCTCCATGATAGCCTTTCAGTTCTAAAACTAAACATAGAAATTTGCTGTTTTGTAGTGAAAGTTGTTTTTTTCTTTTTCTTTTTTTTTTTTTTTTCTATCTTATTTTAAAATCTTGAAATAAAAATTAAAAGTTATAATGAAGATAAATGTGTGCAGTTTAATGCAGAGCAAGAAATCTGTTTTCCACAAACTGGAATACATCTACTTGGGTTCTACAAAGCAGGAAAAAAAATATATATATATATATAAGTTAATGAAGAATCTCAGATATCGGCCTCTGGCTTTGTAGATGTACCATGGAATAGATGACTTATTGTCTTGTACTTCATTTCACTGTATTTATTTAGACATACAGAAGGCAAAATTGGACATACAATGCCTACTGTTACCAGTTAAGATACTAACAAACAGGATTTTTTATCTATAGTATGCTCTTTGCAAGGGCATTGATGATGATTTCCTAATGTACTGAGTAAATCTTCATGTGTAGCATGACAAACACCATGGGAATGAGTGGGCATTATGGTGGGATGCCCACACCATAACAAATCCTCAGATTATGTATCTTGAGGTCAAGTGTGCCAGTCCTCACACAACCCTCAACTTTGCGGCTGCATCTGAGGATCCAAATTCCACCGTAAATGTGCAAATTTGCTTTGGTATTGATGAGCTATGATAGAAAAAATTTGCACAAGTGCAGAAAAGGGTGGCACTTTCTTCCTCTCAGTAACTGAATTTGACTGCTTGTCTATCTCACATATACATGTTTTATGGCCATTTTAAAGAAAATGGAATCCCTTTCTTGCCCCTTTCCTATATCATTTTTCAGAAAGTCAGGAACATGGTTTCAAAGTAACCATTAGCACAGGCTGTTAAGTTTGGTAGATGGTAGCTTTGAAACTGAGCCTCTTGTAAGAGACTGAGAGCTGCTATAACAATTTATGGAAAAATAAAATAATATGCACTCTGGAAAAATTTTAAAGGAAGCTTGGACCATTTCCATCAGAAGCAGAGATAGTTATGGCAATAGAAATAAAAGGCAAACTTAATAGATTAAGTTTTAGAACAGCTTCTAAAACCTGTCAGGTATTTGAGTTTTTCTTCACCTTGTTACACATTTTTACATTACAACACTTGTAAGAAATGTCTTTCTCTCTTAATTGTTAAAAATAGCTTTAATAGATCAATAGGGACATAAAGTGCTAAGGCCACAAAGCCGAACACAAAAATCAGGTTATGCCATGATTCAAACTGAAGAGACTTGGTCACACTACTTTACTGAATATGTTAATTTCTGCCCCTGCCCTCCATCTGTACTTAAGGAGTTTTATGAAGGCAGGAACTATCCGATAGAGTAACTTGGATAAAATTATACCAGATTTGCCACAACAGACATATTTTGCAGTCTGAGGGTCTGTAGAATAAACAAGCAGACTTGCAGGATGTAGCAATATCATGTGTTAGATGCACTGATACATTTGCATAACAGAACAGTCAGACATCTCCACACACATATGAAGAAGGGCTGGCCTGTCTGAACACATGTCTGTTTTTCCCAGACATGAGCATATAAAATAAGAGAAATTAATTATGTCCCCTTACAAATTCTGCATGGCTGATATGGGATTAACCTCTGCTCTCCCCGCTCCTCTTGCAGCCTGTTGCCTCCAGCTGCCACTTGGACACAAAAAAAAAGGACACACAATTGTCTTAAATGTGTTGCCCTGGGTTATCAAAGAGTTAAATGTTCCCTTAGGAGACTCAGGAAGAGTCTCCTTATCTCAAAGAGGGATAAATTCATATATAGATTCAATTAATTTAAAACAAATCAGATGATTTAGCCTTGAGAGCCTTTCTCACTGCTCCTGTGTCTCCACCAGTTATGGATGGAGGCCAGATAACTTGTCTTCCAGAGGCACCAGCTGGATAAATAAATCCCATTCCTAGAAGGACATAGCTGATTTAAGTAAATTACCTATGTGAAAATGGTCTTCTAGAGAGAGGAAAGAGGATCTAACAGCATAAGAAAACGCATTTGTAAGGAGTCATGCACTCTCTGCAGACATATTTCATCATTAGGGGCTTGGGGGGTCAGTTTTCTGCTAATGGAACAACTCTGATTCATAGTATCAACACCCACCCTAGTTAGATATAAAGAAATTAAAATGTCTTGCACTGATGCATATAATCCTTAGCTGACAGGCTAAAGTAATGCAAACACAATACATAGCAAAATTGAAATATAGGCAGGTTAGCCAGATGGGAAAATTAAAAATGATCTTTACCATTTTGTTTTCGTAAGTGTATGGAGGTAAGCTGTGATGTTTACTGTTTCAAGTCTTGAGCAAATGTTCAGCAAAATTTTAAAGTTATAGAACTTTTCCTGATAGAATAGGCTAAAAAATCTGCCCTGCAAAAGAAGAGCAATGAAAAGACATTCTTGGAAGACTTGCATGTGGATGTTGGTTTATAGTTCAGGACTTATAAACTGTGCATGATATCAATGACATAGTTTCCACTATCATGCATTAAATGGGGAAATTGGTGGAAATTGTGCATTTGATGAGAGATCTCCAAGATTTTATATGGTTTAGCTGGTTGGGGATTCTTACAGAATCCAGACTCCCTGAGCCATTTGATGGAAATTTATATAAAATATAGAATTTTGTTCCTCTTAGTCACATTGCATAGAGTAAACACATACCTTATTTTTCTGTACATGCTGCTTTTTTTTTTTTTTCCTGAAAAAAACAACAACAATAACAACAACAAAACAAACATCAGTTTTGAAGAGAATCTAGGAAAGAAAAAATCCAGAGTGATTATGTTACTTCACCTACTTTTTAGGTCAAAATGGTATTGTGGAAAATAAAAACTACATGGTAGTTATACAGAGTGAAACCTCTTTAGTTTGTATATTAGAAACACATCAGTAGTAGCCTCTGTTATCAGCTCCTTGAGGTTTAATGAATTTTACCTTCAGTGTACATATTGATTTAAAAGAACTGCTCCCCCAAAAAACAACAACAACAACAACAAACAACAAAGAACAGGCTTTAACAAAACTAGAGCTCTGGGATTTTGTAATTACTTTTGGTGTAATGAAAAGTGCTGGATCCATGCTGATCCACTCTGTGCATCTCCAAAGCAATTTATCATTTCTCAGTCACTTAATAAACTGCCATGGAATTTGAGTGGTCAGAACTCACGTTATTCTGCTGTTGTCAAGGGCTACATTTCTTGAGATTTCACTCCTTTCCTCACATTTCTTGCTGCCACTGTTTCTACAGCAGTTCCCCCAGTAGTAGCCAGCATGACCAGATGGTCATCAATCTCAGCACTGCTGGCTGAGGACAAGTCTAGAAGACATCCTGAGCTCAGCAGCAGCTTCTTCCAGTTGAAAAGACGTTTCGCTTTGAGATTTTATTCTGTGTCTTAAGGAATTCAGTCATAAAATGGTTTGGATTGGAAGAGACCTTAAAGATCACTTATTTTCAACCCCTCTGCCATGGATAGAGACACCTCCCACCGGACCAGGTTGCTCAAAGGTTCTTAGTCTACGTCTTTGGTCTCGGTCTGATCATCAGGTTTTAGCCTTGCCGAAGGCAGGAAAAATAAGATATCTCAAGAGCCAGACTGTCATAAGAGCCTAGTTTGTGATTTTGAAAGGTACAGAAGATCTTGCTAGAAAAATAATAATAATAATAATGTTGGCATTTCTCTAATATAAGACTCTTTAAAGACCAAGATGACCCTCAAAATACTGAGATTGAAAGGTGAAAAATTGTAGGTTCTGCATCATTGGAGAAAACAATTCTTCTCCTTATAAACTGAAATAAAAGCTTTCAGAGTTAGGTCTTCACTTATTAAAACAGTGAGATAGTGGCAGAGGTAGATCACCAGGGAGACATAGAATGAATTCAAGCAAAGTTACTACACACACTGCTAGATAAAAACTTGTCATTCAGTGAGGTATAGCAATTTTGAGCATGCACATGATGTTAATATGAGCTCTGCAATTATTAGTAAGAATAAAAGGACTTTATCAGCAGATCTCAATGAGTGTGCTACAAAGAGTTGGAATAATTTGTAGAATAGGAAACTGGGACATATAGCTGTGGCGTGACTGACAGCATCCACAAGGCTAGTGTCAGCCCTGGGAACAGAACCAAGGACATTCTAATCCCTGAACAGAAATACTCCAAGTTATCCTTTTTTTTTTTTCTTCCCAAATGTGGTCCTGTCAACAAGTCATTATCTTGATCTAGGAACATTGTTTTTCAGGTCTTTGTGCCTATTCATTTCTTGGTGTCCCTGTGAAACAGATGATTTTTATCCCCCTGTGATTTCTGTCATGAGAACATCTGTGCATGGGGACAGACAAAAAAGTCCCAAGTGTACTGATCCTATTATCTAGCTACCAGAACGTGTAATGTTCTGCTCTCTGCTAAAACACAATGGATTTGATTCAACAACATAAATATAGAAACCATCAATTCCCCAAATAGCTAATTATTTTTGAAAGGGATACATTATTGCTGCTACTTTTTAGAAGGGCAAATACTCGTGAAACATCTGTTTTGAACCCATAAGACTTCAGAAATTTTCAGGGTCTAGAGGTCTTTTACTCATTTAAGACACATAGCTGCTCTTCTAAAGCAAGAAGACCAGAAGAACAGAGAAAGGTTTTAGAAATATTTCAAATTCTAACAGGTCATAGAAACTGTTTGGGAGACAGTTTGTATTCAAAGAGTAAGGGCTCTTCAGCTAATCTGGGCCACCTCTGATACCAAAATCCCAGGAGGCATGAATGAGTAGTGAATTATAAGGGAACCATTCTTCTTTTCAGCTGAGTCGTTCCTGGATTAAAACTCCTTTCCTTTGCAACCTTCATTGCTGAACTAAAAGTGTAAAACACAACAAGATGGTGATGTCTAGCCAAAATCCATTTACTTTTCTAACAGTATCTAACTGTTTCTATCAGTTTCTAACAGATCTTTAACCTGCGAACTGTTGAAATCTTGTTTCCTTGGGAACTATTACACAATTCTTAAGACCACCTGTTTGAAATAAATAAATAAATAAATAAATAAATACATTCTTTATTTCCTAATTCACACCTTGAGAATTCCCCTATAAACAAAACACATAGAATCAAAGAATCATTCAGTTCAAAAGGGACTTCAGCACATTTTCTAGCCATATCCCCCTGCTGTAAATAGTATCAGCTAGGAAAACATCATATCCAATTGCATTTTGAATACCTCTGAGACTGAAAATTCCACAACCTTTCTAGCCAAACTTAGACTTTCGATCACCTTCACAGTAAAAAAAGTGTTTTATATGTTTCAACAACATTGCTTCTATTTAAATTTGTGTACATTTCTACTTGTCCTTTCACTGAGCTCTGCTGAAGAGACTGGGTCTCTGGTCTTTACTCTACCATTGGGACTTTATACATATTGACAAAACCTACCCTTGTCTTCTCCAGGCTGAATAGCTCTGAGCAGCAAGGATTCAAATGACATATGACACATACACTGAGCCCTTCATCTTTGTGGCTATTCACTGGATTTGATTCAGTAAGTCTATACCCAGAACAGGACCCAGCACTCCTGTTGTGTCTCACCCATGCTGAACACCCTGCTGTCATCACTCCTTTTAACGCAGCTCAGCATGCTGTTAGCAATTGCTGGTGGTCATGTTGTTGTTCACCTGGAACTCCAGGGCATTTTATGCTCTCTAGCTGCTTTGTTTTCAGTTTTCTTTCATAAGCCTACCATAGTACTTCCATGCTTCTTAGTAACCGGTTAGGCAGATGACAGCAGCACTGACAGTATTTCCAAGCAATTCTTGTACATGTTGTACAGCCACTGTGAGCACGCTGACTACATTCTCCAGCTTTTACTTCAATATATATTCCTCTCTTCCACCCAGATACTGGTTTTTACAGCTTTGTTCTAGATTCAGCTTCTTTATAACATCTTGACTTTGATCTACTTTGGTAGAAAGTGATAGGTGAGTAGGCAAACCACTTAAACCTTGTTTCTTTAAAAAAGTTTGCTTATTTATTTATTTTCTTTAAGAAAAAAAACAAACTACAAACAAACAAACAACAGCAGCAACAACGACAAAACTGTCAATAGAATTGTTGGCTTGAGTCTAATAAAAATGCTGGATAATTACCATTGCACACTTACAGCTTTGTCAGATTTCAGAATCATGCTGCCTTCTCTTCCTGTTGTTTTTTTTTTTTTTTTTTTCACTTTTTCTTTCAGATAAATTAATTTTCAGTTTTAAAGGTGCTTGAGAATTTTAGAAGCCATCAGCTTCAGATATTACATAAAAAATAGGAAAATAGAAAAAGAATAGGTGCTCTGATAGTTGAAGGTGCAGAATGCTGTGTTTACAGGGCTTTTCATAATTATTTACTTTTCTTAATTATTTACTTTTCTGTTGGAGGGAAACTGCAGCAAAACATGCATCAAAGCTCCGTCTGCAGAACTCAGGCAGCCTGCCACTGTATGAGCCAGAAACTTAAAAAACACTGCCAAAGGCACAAACCAACACAGCAGTTTTCCCACAGACATCACTTGGGATGTACCTTATTAGTAAGAAAAAGAGCAAGGAGTATCCACCCTGCAGAGCACATCCAGAAGTAAGGATGTTAATCAAACTTTACACAAGGTTGATTAAGGGGTACCACCTCTGCACAGACTTTCACTAAAGCTCTTCTGTGGGAGGATGGAGGGAGTTGGACAGTTAACAAGAACAAACCTGAAAAGTGTGAACTGTATCTCCACTGAATTCAGTAATACATTTCTTGCTGGAATTAGGAGAAGGCTCACCAGGTCCAGCCCACAGCATAACACAAGTTTCCTCAGCATGGCATCAACTAGGACTTAATAGTAACATGTCAATATTACCTATCTTGTCAATGTATGAATCCTTCTTCCGTTATGAAGACTACCAGGAACTGGAAAGAAACTGGAAACAGGGACTTTTTTATTTAGAAACTGGTGACTGATTATTCATGTGGAGTAGGAAGTTATATCATTGAAATTATACCATTCAGTGAAAGAATGCTGTTCATGATGGGGGATACCGTTTGTCCTAAGAGAGCCCATGCAATTCTCAGGCCTGAAAATGAGGGGAAGTAAGTGGAATTGTTAATTAACTGTAATTCCATATCATAGAGTCAAGACGTATAGTTATCATCAGCTATCATTATTCAGAGGAGTAACAAGAGAAGGTTTCGTGCATTACATCAGTATGTATTTTTTTGTGCATGTCATTGAAAACCACCAAAAATTAACCAAAGAGATTTCAACTTCAAACAGAGAGATAATATATAAAAAACTTAGCTCCCACAATAACCTCAAAAATAAAATTAAAATAAAATTGATAATTCATAGAAAATACATTCATATTTTATTGTGCAAAGGATAGTTTGTCAGTGTATCTAAAACTGATATTTCTAAAATTGAGTTTCCAGAATGCTAGAATTAAAATTTGAAGTTTGTTGATCTGAATATTAAGAGAACATTCAGTTTCAGGGAAATAGCCCTGAATTCATCAGAAGATGATGAACAATGTTACTGTCTAGCAAATTATTCACTGTTAATTGAATAAAAGTTATTCTTTTGCACTTGAAATAATCTAAAAGTCAAGCATTACTAATTCTATTCAGAATGCATGCTTAAAATAGTACAACATAGCAAAATATAACAATTCACTGGGTCACAAAACACCATTATTTGCCTTAGTTTTCAGATATATCTTGCTTAAAAATGCCATAATGAAAAACATAATTTTGTGTTAGATAAAACTGTATATGAAATAAATAAATAAATAGATAGATAAAGTTTCCCCAGAAATGTTAGTAAACTGTTGATATAAACAGAAGGGAAAAAAAAATAATAACGTGACAATAACTGACAATAACCAAGTGTTCTGGGTACAGTTCTAAGAAAGCACTCAAAGCCACAGAATGAAAAACAATCAGAGAAGGGAACATGGTTTAGAAAAGCTGAGCTAAATGCAAAGGTGAAGTTATGCTGTGAATGTGCACAGAACAAATCAATCATTCACACTAAAAAGATCAATACACTGTAAACCCTGGCAAAGCTGAAATAGAGGATCAAGATATATTAGCCAGGATCACTGCAACGTAGGTAATGTCTCCTCTGCCACCTAAATTAGCTTATTTGGAGCTCCTGTGTATATGTTTGTACAGTATTGTTCCTCTGAACATGTTTGTTCCTCTGAACAAACCCTGCCTGGCTTGTATGAATGCTTTGTGTAACACCGTCATGGGTATATAAGTATGTGGCCCATACAGCAAAACTGACATAAAATCTGAGTAAATATGCTGCTAAACTCCAAGTTTTTTCAGAGACTATGGTGGAGAGTACTTTTATTGAGATCATCTTTGGAGTAACAGTGATAACAGCACCTAGCTCAGCTGAGTTTGTTGGCCTGTAAGAGGGCTGTATTCACCTAATATTCAGTGCTGGTGGGCAGAGAAAGAGAAAAGGGAATGAAAGAAATGAAGATGCTCCTACGTTTTTATTCATCCTCATAAATCTATACCTGTTTGGAATTATTTGTTAAATTTCTTAGGCTTACGAACAAAGACCAAGGCTTGGACAACTTGACTAATGATTCATCTTTCACTTTCTCTGCCTGATTCATGACTTCCATACATTTTGTTTGCTAATGATACAGTTATTTAATAGAAAACTCTTGAAAACTACCACTGAAAGTTCTCTGAATGGCCTAAGTGACAGAGCAACACATTTAAATCATATGCTTTGCATGGCAAAGATCAACTCATAAAGAAATTATTCCATTGGCCAGCCATCATCAAAATAGGGCGATAAAGGCTTTATTATTATTATTTTTAAGGATAATATTTGTTTTTTTCTTCTGACTTCTGCATATGAACAATAATTTTCATAAACACATATCATCAGTTCAGTTTGAGATTACTTCTGTAAGATGGTAAACACCTCAGAGTGAAATGCTTATGCAACCATTCTCTAGGAACATTTTTGGTAGTTCAAAAAATGTTATGTCATTTATGTATATTGCAGCTTTTAATCTCTCTTGAAGAAGATAAGCATAAGAAATATCAGTATTATATGCTATATACAGTTTGCTTTTTCACCAATGAAATGTACTTTCATTTTTAACTCTTTAAAAACAGATGATAGAACATCTGTTCTTGGAATATGACATATAGACTGAGTGAAACACAAATATAAGCAAAACCTGAGCAATATGAATCTATTGCAATATGAACCAGGATCACATTGATGGTGAATGTTTCTTATTGATTAACAACGTGATAAAATGTTTTGCATTGTTTATCAACATGATAAAATGTGTTGCCTGCTAACAGAAGGTTTGTTTAGAGAAGAAAATCAATGAGACATTGCTATTCCTTACTGTTATTTATTTTAGAACTGATCCAGTTTGAACAGAAGTTGAGATGACTTCCTTGGATCTGACTCTTTAGCATTGTTTCATACATAAATAATCTTTTTCTTCTTATAGTTTGCTTTCAAATAAAACTCTTGAGACAGCATATTTAGCAATGGCTTGTGCTATTAGCTTATGGCATCTGGATAATCTATCAGTCTCTTCTTCACCTTGATTTATGTGGATCTAACACAGGTCAGGGACATTACACATCCTACAGTTAGCAGGTTTTAAAAGTTCAAAAAAGAGCTCCCAAAGGTACCAGTCAATATCTTAAACAAAAGTAGCTTGTAGAAACAATTCTTGTCTGTTCTGGTTAGTTAGGAAGGAAATAAGAAAGGGCAGCTAACCAGGAAGAAATACCCCGAGATGAAAGGTTTCCTTAAGGCCTTCCAGAAGGTCTAATAAATAAATATTTTCTATGAGCAGAATTTTTATTGTTAGCTGTAGCTTAGCTTGGTCCCAGGAGGCAGTGGATCAATATTTCTGGAATAGTATGGCAAGCAGGTTAAACAGCTACTGCTTTTCCAAAATGGGATAAAAACCAGTGGGTTCTGCATTTCTTCCAAATTATAAACATGGATGTGTATTTTGGCATAGAGAGAGTATAGAATGGGCTGGAGAACATTGTCTTATGATGGTTTCACTTAGCAATCAGCAATTTGACTATCTGGTCCAAGAAACAGAGGAGATATAGTATGCTTCCCTCCTGGTTGCTGGTGTCCAGCCATGGACAGGGAAATGAAACAAAGCAATCCCTTTCAAGCTGATAATACTCTATGTCCTTTCCATTTCCAGAATTTCTTAACTTTGCAATCCATCGTAGGATGTAAAAGTGCAGTCATACACCACTAAGCTGATGCATGGTATGACTGCACATCAGACAATCGATTTGAAGCTTCAAAGGCTTTAGAATAATACTTACCATTTAAAAACATTTGCTGTTATTGTTTCCCAGACCAACATATGGAGACTTACATTTGTCAACACTAAAGCAACTTGGTTAAATAAATGTCATCATAATGGTCTTGGTCCTTTTTGGCACTGAAAATACTTGTTATTTCAATCATGAGTCTTTGTTTTATTTTTTTTTTAATTCTGTGATAAGTGCATAAATGTGATAGGAACATAAGTACTTCAGGAGAACACGATAACACAGCTTTTTCTCCTGTTATTTCTGTGATATTCTGATTAGAGGAAATTCAAGACATATGCTAATCACTTTGAATAATTTCAGAGAAAAAGGAACAGCTTGAATTGTTTAAGCTTTTTCTCCAACACCTTGTGTTTGTTCTTTTTTTTCCCAATAAATAGTTTATTTTTTTTTGTCTTTTAGAATTATCTAATTACATTACTTTATTTAAATTTATATGTAGAAAACAAGAAACAAACCATAAAAACCTGTTTTAAACCAAGAATACAAATTTAAAATTCAATTGTAATTTTATAAAACCTTAGAAATTTCCAAGGGATTTTCACTGTTGTTAAAAAGTCAATTTGTCCATAAGTAAAGCAGAAAGTAAACCATAATAAGTTTTCTTTGACTTTTGTCAGCAATTTTTCTACCTACATTTCATGTGTTTACTGTTAGCCCAAATACTGACATAGATTTCAAGACTCTGGTTTATAGAGAAAACCAGTGGAGAAAGCAATCTGTTATCTATCAAGTCATGCCCTATAGTTCTGAATGTTCTTAAATAAGGGAGCTTTTAGAGATAAAGTTTCTCTCTGTTAAAGGGTGCCTGATCCCAATGGTCTGTGCAAATGTCATTGCTTGAATACTTCCAGAATGTTTCCAAGTACTTACTGAGTGCTGGGGAGGAGTTGTACAGAGTACAACTCTGTACTTTTCCATCACCTAGGGTGAAGTCTATGATAGTTTCTGACAATTTGTCAGTTCGGTTGAGTGTGGATTTTTTTTTTTTCCCTGTAATATTTAACTTAACACAAGACTCAGTGGAAAACTTTGCTTCCAGCTTGTGATTTTCACTTGGAGTGATATGGTGATACTATGTACCATTCTCCAGGTACTTAAGGGTGTTTGAGGCTGGACTGTCATCCTTTTGAAAACGTCTGGACACAAGTTGTGTAATTTAGTGCATTTCTGTTACTCTTACTGTGACTCTCATCTAACACATCTACTTCTCATGTGATTTCTATTAACTTAGCAAGTGGCTCTTTAGGGGAACACCTGAGAATGTTTCTCATTCCCTGTTCCAGTCACAAACCAAGATTATGAAAGCCAATTCTCCATCCTTGGAGATGAAAATGGAGATAGTTTCTGTGTAACCAAAGATGGGATTCTCTAAGGGGACGGAGGGGTTTATTCTCCTGAGATTTTAGATATTGCTAGCAGTAAGAATGAGTGGGTAAAAAACTTATTTCAGTATGGCTGGGAAAATATAAGATCAAACTTTGTGCTGAATTCTGGTTACCCAGCTGGCCAATGGGTTATTCCATGAACTGGCTGGAAAATAAAAAAAAACTATTAGATACAATGTACATGTAAATAATGTCAGTTCTTCACGGAGAATTGCTTACACATACTTCTGTGTTAATTTTGTGCACAGAATTAGTTTGGGATCAACCCCCAGTTGTCCTCCTTCTTCCCCATAGAGTATGATATGGGGAACAGGTTACTCAAGAATGCCTGTATAATTTAAAAAAACCATTCTGATCTGGAAGCAATATAAAATCAGATGAAAAAGAGTGTTATACACCCCTTTCTGTTATTTTCTTAGATAAGCAGGATTGCTATACATTTTCATATATCTTCATACTTCATATATGTGATTTCTCCCTGTTCTCCCGCCTCCCCCCCATCCTGATTGGCATTACCACACTATAAATGAAAACTCAGCTGTTATATATGGACCAAAATGTGAATATGCAGATCCAAATGAGAATTTTGATATCCACATCCTTAATCATTTTTTTCATTGAAAATCAAAAAAAAATTTGTTGGGAATTTGCTTTTTCCAACACTTAGGTCATCAGCTCTTTTTTTTTTTTTTTTTTTTTTTTTCTCTTCTCTGATACACCAGTGTAATCATAGGCTATGAGTGAGAAAGTCTTCCTTTAGGTGAATGGAAATGACATAGAACCATATTCTGTGATAGTAAACAAGAAACATAATGTTGAATAGAATTTGTCAAATCTGAAAAATGATGAGTGTTTTAAATTTGGTTAATAATGTTATAGTAAAGCATTATTACTATTAATACAAGACCACATTACCAAATAAATGTAGTCAATATATTCTAATCATGAAAAATCTCTTTTCCCTGAATGACAAATTATTTGTTTGAAAAGTTTATGGTTTTCGCAAATATTTGTTAGAAACCTTTAGGAGAAGAAATAAGAAAGGAATAAAAAGGGGAAATAGATTTTTCCAGGTTAAATGTGGTACATTAAAAAGATATCCATTTACTTTTCCAGTTGTAAAAAATGAGCGTATGTTTGTGCCTTGAAAGAAAATGCCAGGCAAACCCCACTGTGTTCACAAATAGCGATCAAAAGACAAAGATCCGTATGATGATTGTTGCACCAACAAACGGAAAGCCCATTTTTGGTTTTGCTTAACAGTGCCTGCACAGTCTTTGGGACATGCCCTTGAGCATGTTCTACTGGTTGCTCACAGTCCTGCCTCAACAAGTCTCCACAGATGGCTTGGAGACTGAGCTGCCATGTGTGGGGTTGGTTGTGCCCAGCAATATATCGTCTACCTCTGGCTGTGATTTTAGAGGACTGAGTGTCTAGATGTATACAAGCCAATGGCATTTCATGTGCTCATGAGGCTGGCACCTAACAGATTTAATGACTGCACAGCCATCCAGCATAATCTGGAGTGAAAAGAAAGTCTAGGCATATCTAAAGCTGCTGTAGCTTTCCTTTTACTGAAGTGAACAGTATGACTCCTGTTGGCTCCAAGAAAATAGCATTACTCTGAGGTTACAAATTTTAGAAGACTTCCCTGAGAAAGTCTTTTTCTTTCACATGAAGCAGGCTTGGTTTTCTGCCTTTAATATATGGACTTAAACGTTAAGTTAAGAATATAGCCAGAGTAATATGTGCACTCACATGGCAGGGAGAAAATCTACCCTAAATGTGTAAGTATTGTAGCTAAAGACATTTTCATGTGCCATATTTCATTAAAAAAGCAATCTGATCTTGTGTGTCAGAGAAAATTGAATGCATTAGAAAATTGTAAAATCATTTGCTTAAGTGGTTTACTGCTGTAATACAGAGGTAATTTTCTTTAATTCAATCAGAAAGCCACTTCCTTATTCTTGCTGACCTCAGTGATATAGCACATGTGCAGCAGAAAGATCAGAAAAGCTCCATTTTAAGGTGTTTGAGCTAATCAGTTTATTAATAATGACTTGTTTTCTTTCTTTCCTCTGGAAAATAAACATTTTTTTCACCTCCTTTACTGGATTCTTCTATTTATTTTTTTTCATCTGTTTTTCAAAAACAGCACAACAATCTCCTTACCAAGCCACCATCCTGCAATTTCATATCTAAAAGCTTTTTTAATTATCACAAGGCAAATCATGTTAGATAATTTCAGCATTTCCTTTTCTTGCAAGAAATAAGTAACTGATAAAAAATACAGATTGTTACCGCAGGTGTGATTTGGAAAAAAAAAAAAAAAAGAAAGAAAGAAAAGAAAAAAACCTTCAAGTATTACAACATACCATATTTAACTTTTAAAATATTAACACGTTTACATATATTTCCCAAAGGTACTATATCAAAAGTTACCATCTAAAATGGATATAATTTAAATCCTTTTGATATTCTCACTCAAGGGGATTACATCTGAATTTTAATGTCCGTTTTTGCTTTCAAAGTGTGTTTCCAGGTGGTCTGTTTATAATGTACTCCATGGGAAGATTGACAGCTACAATTAGGAGGCTGGATGAGATGATCATTTCAGTCCCTTCTGGCTTTGTGAAGGGATTGGCTAGCTTCTCTATATAACCAGCTGATACCACTGTGACTTTGCTGATTTAATACAAATAAAGCACAGAGACAATTTTTATACTAGTATATGTGAAGAGTGAATATATGAAGATAGTAGCTGTCAGTGGTGAAAGAAAAAACCTTTCTTCTGTACATACACGTGGATGGCAGGCTGGGATCCCATGTTGCAAGGGAAGAGAAATAAGCCTTCTGATACCACAAGCTCAATGGATATTGTACAACAGTTTTGTAAAGTTCTGTTGTGAAGAGGAACACCTGTGCTTAGACTTCCAGAGATTTAAGTCCAGATGGATTTTCTAATTCACATTTCTAATTTTAAATGTTTTTTTTTTTTTCTTTTTTTTTTTTTTTTTTTTTTTTCCCTCATTTTAAACCAGTGTAATATCTTCTTGATTTTCTTCCACTGGCTGTACATTACAGCTGTATTTGCTTCTGTCTTAAATATAATCCTTCAATTGCCAGCGCTGTCATGCCCCTGTGACTCACAGAGAATTTTGCAAAAAACATTGCTGAATATCTTGTAAACCTGGGACACGTGAATGTGTATAGAAAAGATTGCAGAGAGGAAAAAAATAAACAGTTCCAGCCTAAGACACCAGAGAAGCAAAGGATCAGGGAATGATACATCATGGCCTTTACTGATAAAGAAACCCTTTAAAATTATTGCTGTAGCTCCATTATTATAGTTTTCCCCTTATGAGCTGTAATGCTGGTGCCACAAGAGGGAGCAGGGACATGAATGATTTTGCACTTTGCTTTATGACTGTCCCAAAAACAAAGTGAGAGCTCTCCAGGTCTCCAGGTCTGAATCCAGAAGCTACAAAGATGCCTGATGCCAAAGCCACTTCATATCCACAGATAGACTTGGCTGATGCAAAAGTAATGAAATTGATAAAGCACCAGTTACTAAGCTTTAAGAGTTAACTATTTTATTTTATTTTTTAATTGTGAAGAAGGTCATAATGTCCTAAAACTCTTGTACCGTCCTCTTCCATTCAGAGAAAGACATCATCTTTCATAGTTACATCAACAATTAGAGAGATCTTGGAGCTGATTGACAAGCACAACAAATATGTAACTTCAGACATATTCAAAATTTGGGTAGCTATTTGAGTGGGTTTAGATACAACAGTTTCATGTACGCTTCTTGTCCTCTATGCTCATTTATAGAGGATGTGTAAGCTGGCATGATAGATTAAATTTTTATTTAATTTTACAAGAAACAGATAACCTAAATCCATTACATTTCAATTTAGCTTGTTTATTCATCTGTTTAAGATGCACAGAGATGACATACAGAGATTGTTAAGATTAATGGGTGGCTGACTAGTAGTTGAATTCACATATGGAAACAAAACACCTGAAATAATTGCAGGAGGAAACTCATAAAATTTATTTTAATTTGTATGTGGCATTTGTGTTTATTTGTGTAAGGGCCAGATTGCTCACAAATCCATTTCTCTTGTGCCACTGAAATAATACATGGAAATGACCTTAATCCAACAAACCATGGTAGACACAAAAGTCAATAGTAATTCTGATAACTTTTTCACTTGCTATTAGAAATGCAAAGCCTTTTTTGGGGAAAGCATGTAAGCATGAGCTCAGTTTTAAGTATATACTTATCTTTGCTACTCTGAATTTTGGCCAGAAAGAGATATAAACACATCAGCAGTTAAGTGGCATAGATATTTTGCATTTTATGTGAATAAACATCATGTTATAAAATAGATAGCATTGAAATTTCACAAAATGGATACAAACTCAACAGAGAATTGCATTAAACTGGAGAACAGAAGAGAGTTTCCAAATGTCACATGAAATGAGACTGTTACCAAGCCTGCTAGTGGAAATAATGAACTGAAAAATATAATCCTTACCTGAAGACAGGACATGAGAAACTGATGAATGGCTCTGTATAGCACAGTTACTTGTGACACCACCAAACTCACTGTCCTAAAAGTTATTTTCCAGCCTGTTGTTTCCTGAGGGCCTTGCAAAGTGGACCAGTGCCTTAAAGAGTCTTTGACACCATCCATGTTTGACCTGACTGGTTTACAGGATATATTATTTTTGAGTACACCACTTACTAATTTTCTCCCACATACCATTTACATCTTAATCTGTCAATGCTCCTGTGGCTCTGTTCAACAAGAAGATCTAGGATTGACATAAATTCTGCAGTTATGGTGATTTATGTATGTAAAAGAGAATGTCAGAGAGAAAGCGACCTTTTATCCTGATAATTTTTTAAAAGTATTCCTAAAAGCATTGCTGGCAGACACATCCTGCCAGTGCTAGCCAATTCAGAATCCACTCAGCTTGTGGATTATTTCTCACCTGTAGCATGTTGTTTGGGAACTGTGTTAACAGAGGTGCCTGGACTTTGCACAATGCAAAAAGTAGCAAATAGCTTGCTGAAAACCTGGGATAAGGGTTGTGTGTTTGTGTTTTTCCTTTTAATTCTTCTTGGCCCTCACAGTGAAATTTGATTCATCAGCCCATGGTAGTTTTTTGAGGCCCCAGGATAGACTTAATCACTTTGCACTATAGAGAATCACACTTTTAGCTGGAACACAGCAAACTGTTTACCAAAGTAGTTTGACTTAATCTAACAGTAATAAAAACTTGTATTTTCCTCGCCTGCCCTCCCCTCCCCTCGCCTCCCCTCCCCTCGCCTCCCCTCCCCTCCCCTCCCCTTCCCTCCTCTTCCTTCTTGTTCACTTCATTTCTCTGTTCAAATACTTTGTCTTTTGCTAGTGCAGTGACAATTTCCTAGGTAGGTTGATGCACATGCAATTTATTAAAACATAATTCTCCAAAAATTTTCTCTCATTTCTGCATTAAGCCAACAAACACCTCTTGTTTTGCTTCACAGAGGTGTTACTTCCATAACCTCTATTCCAGCCTAATTGTAATGTATCCCCCTTGTCCTTGGGTTAGTCTGACGACATTCCAATGGAGTAAGTGGCCTGTTCCAGGAGAAATTTTATTTGTACTCATAGCCAGGCAGGATTTCCAGCCTTTACAGAGTGATGTCTTATCATTATTAATGCTGACTTTCTGTCTTGAAAGAAAAGGGAGTAATTTAATATTTAAAAAATCACATGGACTAGTGAATAAAAACGACATTGATGAGCAAAGAAATAAAGCTATTTTCTCCCTTATTTCTTTTAATGGGCTTTGTTAAGTCAGCTGGTGAATGTTTCAAATGTAGATGATATTACCCACTTATAAAGAACTGTCACAGTTAAGATACTGCAATTTCTGTAATATTAAATCTTAACCCTACATGCTGTGTAAGTTCTGTCCATTAGCTAGTGCCTTGCAAGACTTTAGCCATATTTTTTTCTTTGCAAATTTTTCTGACAATTCAGAGCCATAAGGAGCACTTATCAGAAGAAGTAAAGGAAGCCATATTTATACAGTTAGAGGACACTATATAAATACACCCTGAACATCTTAATTATCACTAGCAATTTATCCAGACTGCTATTTATTGAGATTTATTGAGGAGGTTTTGATATCAACATGTACTCTGACGGCCTTTGTAATTCCTTGATCACTATGCAAATTAAATTAACAGCAATAAAGGGTGTGGGAGGACATGTCTCATTCTGAAAGAATCAACTATCTTCAGGCTAATCCTTTAAGTGGTAAAAGTCAATATTGATAAAGACCCTAAATAAGGAGAAGGTCATTTTCTGTGTGTAGGTGACAGCATGGCAAAAAGTTAACCATAGGTAAATTAAATCAAGTTTAGTCTGCTGAACCAGAAACACAGAAAGAAACAGGAAGAAATGATGACTAAAAATGGAAAAAAAAAAAAAAATGCAATCTTAAGTTCTTTCAGAACTGTTACAGGAAAGCATATAACAAATATTTATCTCTTTCTCTCACTCTCATATATGCTTGTTTAATATATCATTTATGACTCTTTGTGGAGCAAAGGTTATTCAGTATATTGGTTTTCTGGATATTTGTTATACCCTAGCTGGGAATAGGAGTGCTATAAAATATAGGGTATTACTTTCATTTTACATACATTCATGGAGAACTGAGAATTTTATGTCATCACAAGATACTTAAGACAGAAATAGCTCCAAGTGAAAGCATGTAAATAGGGCAAAGATAAGCCGTGTCTTCAGTGGAAGATGCTGTACTTGGGAGTGAGGGCAGAGCTGAATTTACACTACCAGTCTCCCTTTTTTCATGGTATCTATACTTTCAAGTCATGAAACCCATGATGAGCACTTTTTTTTTTTTTTTTTTTTTTCTTTTTTTTTCAGGAGACTAAAGTATTTAGAATGATTTCCATCCTATTTGTGACTATATTGGTAAGATTGATTTCCAGTCGGAATCTAATCTATGGTTGTTTTGTTGTTGTTGTTGTTGTGTGTTTTTTTCTATTCTCTTTTAACAATAGTTTTATAGAATCATAGAATGGCTTAAGTTGAAAAGGATATTAAAGATCATCTAGTTCCAACATATATTGGACCAAGTTGCCCTAACCCCAGCCAATTTAGCCAATTGACCCATCCTTCCAGGGATGGGTCATCTCCAACATCTCTTGGCAACCTCTTCCAGTACCTCACCACCCTCTAAGTAAAGAAATTCTTTCTCATTCCTTCCTAAACCTACCCTCTTTTAGATTAAATCCATTACCACTTGACATCTCTCTACAACTCCAGACAAAGTGTCCCTCCCCAGCTTTCCTGTAGGCCCTCTTTAGGTACTGGAAGGCCACTCTGAGGTCTCCTGGAACCTTCTCTTCTCTAGGCTGGCCAACCCCAGGTGTCTCAGCCTGTCTTCATAGGACAGGTGGTTCACTTTTTTTTTTTTTTTTTTCCATAGAAGCATAGATTGCAATTTGATTTTAAATCTCGTAGTGATGGGTGAAAATCTGCAGTAGCCACATTTACAGAAACTTACTGATAACTTTGTACCTAGCACAATATCTGTTGCCCTGAAAAGGTTGTGACACATTGGAAGCTTCCTTTATGCTTCTCCCCCTGAAAATTTCATCATAGCTAACAGATGCCAGTGAAACATGTTATTTTTGACAGACCAACATGGTTTGCTGAAAATGTTATGGACAGTTCTACCCCCAGGCTAGTGAAAAATATATATATATCAAAAAAAGGCAATTATCATGATACTTTTCAATGTATTGTTTCATGAAAGTGCTATAACTCTTCCATGTAGGTCTATTTAAATTATGGTGATCATTTTACCTCTCTGAAATAATGAACAGCATAATGGAAACTAAGGTGTTCACAGTTTAACTGAAAGGGATTGGATGATTGTTTCCTAGGAAACAGGAAAAAAAGGGTCTGAACGTCTCTTAAAATATAAAATATACACATGCAGAGTAGGTTGTAGTCACGTGGTAAAAAGATGTACATAAAAAAAAAGATAGCATAATTACAATCAGAAATGCCAAAAAAAGTGGCATGCAGATTTTCTGGAAAATCTCAAAATCCTTCTCATTCCAAAACAAGATGGCTGAAATTTCTTCAGAAAATTAAAATTCATGCTAGACTGAAATTAAAGTCTCAGGGAAGGAAAATATTGGCCTTCCAATATTTTGTCCAATATTGGACATTTCAGCCAGGTTAGTGTAGCTATACCCACACTGAATTTATTTTTCAGTGAGCTGAAGTATAACAGAAAAGAAAATCATCCTTTCTTCCAAAGCTAGATGAAGGCTACCATGTGGTTTGGGGCAGCAAGAGAAAAGTGCGAGAAAACATCAAAAGAGGAGAGAAGCAAAAGAGGGAAAAACGTTGAGGAACCAGGCTTGTGCTCCTGTGGTTGTTGGAAGAGGGATGAAAACAGACTTCTTGGTGGAGCATATCTGCATAAAAGGACTTCTCAATCTATTATAACTTCTCTCTCAGGGTCAGGAACAGCAACAACAGTTGTCAGGAAGAAACTCCAGGGCACTGGCTGAAGAAAAGTAACCTGCAGAGTCTTAGCTCTTTTACTGCCCACAGTAGTGGCCTACTGTGAATGTATTTCAAGCTAGACTTAGGCTTTCTCATTTCACTTCAAGTACCTTGTGAGATTCCACTCCAGATGGGTTTTGGCTTTTCTAACCCTATCCCTACACATTCAATGTCTCTATATTCTTCCTAAGTCACCTGGTCCAGCTTCTACATCTTGTACATCTCCCTTTTTATGTCTGAGTTTTGTCAGGAGCTCCATATTCATTTGTGCAGGTCTCGTGCCACCTTCACTTGATTTTCTGCTCATCAGAATGGACACTTCTTGAACTTCAAGGTGATCCTTGACAATCACCCAGATCTCCTCTACCCTTCTTTGTCTCCAGTAGTCTTATTCCATGGGATTATTCTAAGCAGATCTATGAAGAGGTCAACGTCTGGCCTTATGGAAATAATGGTTATGATCCTGCTTTTTGCCTTGCTCCTCATGTCAGGATCCTAAACTCCACCATCGCACATACCATGCAGCAAAGGCTGTCCCTGACATTCACATCCTCAGTCAGTTATCCCTTGTTTGTGTCAGGTCCAGCAAAGCTTCTCCCTCTTTTTTTCCTTGATCATCTGGGTCAAGAAGTTTTCATCTGTGCACTCAAGAAACCTCCTTGCCTGCCTGTGCTCTGGTCTGTTTTCCCTCCAGCAAATATCAGGGTGATTGAGTGCCCCATGAAGGCTAGGGTCTGCAAATGTGAGGCTTGTGTGATCAGGTGGCCTGTAGAAGACACCCTCACTAATCCTATCTACCTCTGATGTCATTCATAGTTCAAGGGTATCCACAACAGGTTGGCCCTCCTGTTGGCAGACTTTTTTGCACCACTTAGATGGGTCCTGTCTCTTTCCAGAAATTGTTTCCCTGGGATGGGGGAGTTTCTTCACCCACCCCAGCCTGTCCTGTTCTCTGTCCCTGTCCTGTTAGTCCCCATGGGTAGCTCCCATCACTCCCAGCCCCCAGGGAGCCACTGGCCCTGCTGTATTCTGACTCCAGTCCAGGCATGAATCCCGTTCTGTCACACAGTAGGAAATGAAAAGAGTTTGTAAATAAGCATTATAACTACATTTGAGTGTTTGTGAATGCTATTTGATTAATCTTGGATAATCGTTTTGTAAGTGAGAAAATGGAAGAAATTGATGAATAAAGGCTTGGTTTTCCTGTCACAGTAGTGCATTATCAGAGGGGCAGTGATAACCTCTCACTCCATGCTTTCAGCTACTGCAAATGTGAGATAACTGGACTTAGCTTACCCCCAAACAGAAATCAGTCCCACCACCTTATGTGTGAAGGGCTAAGAATGGACAAGGTATGGGTAGCTTCTGCAGCTCTCATTGTCTGCTATAACCTGATAAAGCACTGTTGCTTATGAAATTGAGCTCTAAGTACTATGAAAACCTAGGCAACATTTACTTAAACGGATTTGTCTTGAAACATGAAAATCAATGAATAGGAGGAATTAGAAATCTAATTTAAATCCCAGTATATCTCACCATTTACTTTGGTATTCTCATGAGAAATTCTTGGTCTCATTAATACCATGTTTAATAGGAGAAGCCCTTAATGTCTCAAATTACAAAAGGATTTTAATATCCTAGTGAAAACAATAAAAATAATAATTTAATCCTTTTTTTTTTTTTTTTTTTTTTGTGCTTTATAACATCCTCTCTGTTGAGATCGCACTGAGCTGGTCTCAGTGGTGCTGTCATATTGAGTGCTGAATGAACACAGAACTAATAGCCATTTCTTATTAACATTGTTTCTAGCATCTTTTGGCCTTTACTCCTCTTCTTTGCTATCTGCCGCTTGCTTGCTGGAGTGGAGAGGATGAACTATGCTGAGGGCTATGAAGCTGAAGTACCATGGAAAGCAGAAGGTGCTATAAGCCCTTTCCCTGGAGAGTGTAACAACACAATTCTTGCATATTCAGGTGGGTCTGAGATCAGCAGGCTTCGCCATTATGATAGCTCAATACATTCATGGCATGCAGCTCCTGAGCAAATGCAGGCTTACACTGAGAAAGGCCCTGCTTCTTCCAGTATTTTATTTTATTTTATTTTATTTTATTTTATTTTATTTTATTTTATTTTTATTTTTATTTATTTATTTATTTATTTATTTTGTCTACGATATGCTGTGCTTTTGCACCAGCATTGAATTGATGAGAATTTGAGAATTTCTCCTCCCTAGGCTCATACTTTTCCTGCCTTTTTTTGACTTTGTCATAAGTCATCCTGGAGACATTTTAGAGTTGAAGATCTAGCTTCTCTGTTAAGCCAGGTTACTTTTGAGATAGACATTTATTTTTTTGTTGTGAGTGTGAACATTCAAGTTCAAATAAGTTCAAATACTCTAACCTTTTATTTAATACATATTTAAGTATTTTAAACTTAAGCAGCCATTCCAGAAGTCATTTTCTTGTCCCTCCCCCCACTCCCTCCCCACTTTTTTTTTTTTTTTTTATCAGCATTTGCAGAAGTAGTTTTTGATTTTGACTTTAGCAAGGATGTGTCTGGAAAATTTATTAACTGTTTCATGTCCAAATGATCTCTTATACTAGCAATCAAGCTGTCAAAATTTTGGGGTGTTTTCTATGTTAATGAATCATTGCACAGTTCATATAGCATGTTTTATGGCATACATATCAAAGTATTTTGTATATATATAAATATATATATAAATTTATGCATATAAATTTCATAATACATGTATAAGCACATTTATGTATGCATGTGTATGTTCACGTGTATGTGCATAAAACTCGAGTTTATGAACAGACATACAGAAAATGAATGTCTAGCTTCTATTTGGAAATGTATAAAATTTTGATTTAATGCATTGCTTGCACCTTATTAATGTAAAATTATTTGTACTAATCTCTTACAAAAGTGGTGACAATTAAAGAAATTTTCTCATGACATAACATCAGAAGGTGTTGCAATATTCTTGGTTTTGACTATATGCAGAGCACCTCGTACTGTCTTCAGTCTCATATAGGACTCAGCACCAGCAATACCACACAAAACACTCAAAGATAAATCAAGGCTCCAGTCTATATTATGTTGTATATTAATACTGTATTGGGTCATCTCCAACAATCACAAGCAATATCAGTGATTCACTGATGGCTGTTTTATGTCTGTAGTCTCAGTTAGCTCATAAAAGTCTTCCTCCCAGGTGAAGTCGTGGCTTATGAAAGAAACCATCTGTGTAAGAATGTGAAGGTGCAAGAAGAAATGAATAATGACCGTTCTTGTTTTAAGATTAGTTGCATGGCAGAACCAGTGTGAACCAGGCAGAAAGGTAAGAAGGACACCAGAAGGAGTATTCATGTTTGCTACATGTGAAATTTACTCTCTCTGACATGAAGCTGCCAGCTATAACTATCAACCTGGCCACGTCATTTCATGTAGACCAGTCCCATGTCAGAAAGAGATTTCATACTCAGCAATATCTGGCCCTTGATTGATATACGGTTTTGTTGGCATCAAATTGGCTGCCCTCTTTTTTGGCAACTACACAGGTTCCGCAGGTGGCTGGGTGTCTGCCCATGGACATGGTTCTTTCAGATGTCACTTTTATTCTCTTCACCTCAAGATACCATGAATTGGATCCAATTATATGTAAATAAGTTTTCACATAGATGCCACATTAGTTTCTTCTACTCTTTGCAGATCTGATATGCCTATCTTTTTCACACATGAAACAAAGCACTTAAATAAAGAAAGTGCAGACTGACTTCTAAAGAACTCAAGTGAAAACTGTTCTACTTCTCGTGGCTCTGCTTTAAATCCAAAAGTCTGCGTACAATATTAAGCCAACCAACTTGGGACTGAGTTAAGCTAGACACAGTCCCTTAAGGAAAGATAAATTCCAAGAAGAGATGTAGATTTCCTATTGCTAATATAAATCTATGGTGTTCTTTTCATACATTTCTATGAATATATTAATATATTTTAATTACTAAATAATACTTGTGTTTATTTCTTAATGCTTGTTTTGCAATGAATTTCATGTTGCCTCTAGTGAGCTGTACACTCTTCTTTGCTGTATACAGAAATGGTATGGTGTGGAAGTGTACCCATTTTTGTGAAATTACAATGAGTATCAAAAGCCAGAGATCCAATAATTAAACTAAGATACTATGAACCCTACAAAGCCACCATGTTAGCCTGCCTCACCCAGTAACAGAAAATGTCAAGAAAAGCTGACCAGGCGTTTTCTGTCATTTTTTTTTGTTGAATCTTTCAGATGAAACATTAACAAATAGCTCATTAAAACTGGATACGGATTTTTTCTTTTTTTTTTTTGTCAAATCCAATACAAGCTTCATACAAAATAAGATAGTCAAAGATCTGCAATGTAAACATCTGCAATAGGTCTACCAAAACAGGAGCACAGAACTGAATATAAGAACAGTAAATTTGCATACAAGTATCAAAGTAAATCTCTGCAATTAATTAGCATGTACTTACTGAGTTATAAGGATGTTCAGAAATAAAAATAACACTGAAACATTGTTATAACAATAACAGTATTTCAGGCTAATTTTAGTTCTGTGAAAGAATGCTGATAATTAGATATTAATAGTGGCAACTTTTAGAAGCATCAACTTGAAATTTGAATGACAACATCAAGTCTCAATATTTTTTACATAGAGAAATATGGCCTTGTTATTTGGCTCTATTGAATAGCATATACAATAAATAGAGATTGGTATGATTATTTTAATGGTCAAAGTGACTTTATTCTACAAAATTATTGTAATCAAATATTTCCAGACAATAGGTACATTTTGTGTTCTTTCTTCATTATTTTTTTTTTTGCCATTGCCAGACACTTTCTCAGTCAAACAAATCAGTATTCACCATTCTACCATCCACCTTTAAGAGTTATAAAACTAATGAAAATGGTACTAACTGAAATGAAGTCTATGCATCCCTTCTTTCATTTCTGTTCTTCAGGAATGTATTCTAAAAACCATCTGCAGTTGCTAATGTGGGGTGGTACATCCTTTAATGAGCTCTGCAGAAGATTAATGGCTTCCTGAGAATCTTTGATTTCAAGCCAAACAAAACCTCTTGTACCTCCCCTTCAGTCAGAGATATTTTGTCTTATCTCTTACTGGATACGTCTGCTTCTCAGCTGCCCTCTTCTTCTTTTGAAATTAATTCATCCCCATAGTTTAAATCTCAGAAGAAGTGAGCTCACTTCCCTGTCTTCTCACAGTCCTTCAAAATAAACTTAGATTTTTCTGTGGCTCATATCCTTGTCTATAAAATGGGAACTTTACAGTTAAAGTGGTGGGTAGGAGTCTAAGGAAAAATGAAAGAGAATTCATCTTGTTGTGGTTTAACCCAGCAGGCAGCTAAAACTACACAGCAGTTCACTCACTCACCTCACCCCCACTGGGGGATGGGGGGGAGAATTGAAAAGAAAAAAGCAAGAACTTTTGGGTTGAGATAAGGACAGTTTAATAAGAAAGAAAATAAATAAATAAATAAATAAATAAAAAGAAGAAGAACAATAACAACTAAAAGAAGAAACATAGCAAGTGATGCACAATGCAATTGCTCACCACCCACTGGCTGCTCACCACCCACTGGCTGATTCCCAGCCTGTCCCTGAGCAGTTGCAGCTCCACCCTGGCCAACTCTCCACAGATTTATTGTTCTGCATGACACCACATGGTATGGGACATCCCTGTGGCCAGTTTGGGTCATCCGTCCTGGTTCTGTCCCCTCCCAGTTCCTTGGACAGCCCCAGCCTCTTTGCTGGCAGGGCAGTGTGAGAAGCAGAAATGTGCTTGGCTCCATGTAAGCATTTCTCTGCAACAACTAAAACATGGGATGTTTTATTCTCAACATTATTCTCATCCTAAATCCAAAACACAGCACCATATCAGCTAGTATCCGTGAAGTTGGACAGTTTTTTTCAGAGACATAGTACAACAGGAAGCTGTGAGGTACATAAGAACCTGCTTTAAGATCTTCAGAAAAAAATCAGTTTTATCCAGAACGATTAATGATGGTGATCCAAAGAGTTGTTTGTTTGTTTTTTTTTTTATTTATTTATTTTTAAGTGTTTGAGTATTGACTTCTAGGATATACTAAAATTCATAAAGAAACTGTAAAGACATAGAATGAATCTGTATTTCAACAGTTACTTTAAAAGTTTTTCTATTGTTTTGGAAACAGCTTATAGTGGGAGTGAAAGCAACCAGAATTAAATTAGTATGTTGTAGACTAAAATTGTCTCCACTATCCAGTGATAAATGGTCATTTATTAGAAATGGCCTTTCAGATAAACTGAGGGCAGCATCAGTAGGGTGAGCAGTGGATTATCTGCTAGGCAAGAGCACAGTCCTGCTGAAAGTGGTGTGTCAAATTTGGTACTTTATAAATTGAAATATTCATATGCATATCAGTATCAAAGTAGATCACATGGTATGTTTCTGGATGATGTGAGACAGAATTACTTTAAGAAAATACCTAACTGAAGGGAACAAATTCTACTAGTAGCAATGGAACCTCCTGGGTTACTCAGGTTCAGTGCCCAAAATTATTTTGACAATTAACATCATTGAAATCAAAGGGACATAAAATCATAGAACAGCTTGGGTTGGAAGGAACCTTAATGATCATCTAGTTCCAACCCTTCTGCCATGGGCAGGGACACCTCCCACCAAACCATGTTACTCAAAGCCCCATCCAACCTGGCCTTGAGCACCTCTTGGGATGGGGCACCCACAGCTTCCCTGAGCAACCTGATCTAGTGCTTCACTACTCTCTGAGTGAAGAATTTCCTCCTGACATCTAATCTAAATCTCCCCCTCTTTTAGTTTAAAACCATTTCCATTTGTCCTATAATTATCTGTATATAGAAAAAGTTGCTTTCTGTCTTTTTTATAAACTTCCTTTAAGTATTGAAAGGCTTCAGACATGGCACCTCTATGTCTTTGAGGATTATTATTTATTTTTTTTTAACTGTGAAATTCTGCATATGAGTTAAGTTTTCAAGTTTTATTACTATTTTGTAGTGGCATTGGCTTTAATCACACCATTATCATACTTAGACTGGTTTGTAAAGTTACTCTGCAGCCAGTCCTGCAAAGTGAAAATGTAGTTTTTGTTGCTTTTATTGCTATTTTTTTACGAAATACAAATTGTGGAAAAAATATGTAAAATGATATTTTAGAGAAAAGAACTAATCAACATCTTTATTAGCCCAGCTATTCCCACTGAGTAATCCTTTTCACAACATAAATTTCTTTGAGACATGGCAGACTTTTGAGTGCTTTCCTGTGCTGTTGCAATGGAAATGGTTCCGTAATTCCAAAAGAGATCATTTATTTAAAAATTACTTAGCATTAAGGAATCTGTGGAGTGCTGAATTCATCAAATCCCATGAGCCTCTGTGAGCTGCAATGAGGGAGCACATACTTTCATACCTAGATTATTTCCAATCCTTCTTGAGCAAGATTATTACTGTGGAGAAAAATATGCAAACGAATATTTGAATATACAAATCTGAAAATGTTTCCTGTTAAATTTAGGATGCTACAGTGTTTAAAGCATTTTGGCCATGACTTTTAAAAGAAGCAATTTCTAGTCTTCTGTTCTAGCTCAAGCAAAACTTGCTTACAACAACAATGGCCAAATAGAGGGTGATGTGTGATTTTCTCTATAATGTTAGACCAGATTTTTGGTATTGTCCCCTCCAGCTCTCACACCTCAGAAATGACACACTTGCATGACCAGACACTGAAATGTGTACCCTGATTCTTTGTCGCTCACTGGGGTCATCCAATTACTGATATAGCTCCTGTCTGATGTAGCTGTGTACACAGGGAATCTTGCAAAGATTAAAGGGTGTAAGTGATGCTCATTCCTGAGGGTTTGGTGTTGACAGAAAATAACAACATTGCACCACACCTTGAATATTATGTTCTGTTTTGGGCCCCTCACTACAAAAAGAATATTGAGTTGCTGGAACCTGTGCAAAGAACAATGAAGCTGGTGAAGGGACTAGGAAACAAGAAATGAGGAGCAGCTGAGGGAACTGGGGTTGTTTAGTCTGGAGAAGAGGAGGGTCAGGGGAGATGTTATTGCTCTCTACCTGAATGGAGGTTGAAACATGGAGGATGTTGGTCTCTTTTCTCATGTAAAAAGTAATAGGATGTAAGGAAAAGTTCTTCAGTTATGTCAGGAGTGTGTTAGACTAGATGCTAGGAAGAATTTCTTCACAGAAATGGTGGCTAGGCATTGCCCAGGGAAGTAGTGAATTTACCATCCCTGGAGATGTTAAGGGATGTGTGGATGTGACTTAGGAACATGGTACAGTGGTAGACTTGGTAATATTCGGTAATGACTGGACTTGATGGTCTTATAGGTCTTTTCAATCTTAAATGATTCTATGATTCTATGATACTATACTCTTTAACTATTTCTATTTTGCTTTCCATAAGCACAGTTTTTGTAGCACTGGAAGGTTCAAACAATATTTGTGAAAGAATCCATTGAAGGTGAAAAACATTTTATGAAATCTTATGTTTATTTTCATAAATGTTGGACTCAAGGTGGGGATGAGCTGATGCTCCAGAAGGAAACTATGCATATACAGAATGTATGAATTCCTTCTTGATGCAGTAGCATCACTGATGTCTCTTGTCTCTGAGGTAGCTGTTTGCAAAAATTTAGTCTTGAGTCTGATTGAAAACCTGCTAAATCAAGGAAAATGCATTGGTTTGTGGTTATGTTATGCCTTTAGTTGAAGAAATGTTTAGGGACTGAGAGGTTCCCCGTAGAGTTTATGAAATTGAAAATGGAAGCAGTCAAATTCAGATTAGACAGGCATCTGTTAGCATGGTGAAAAAGACAGTGACATCAGTTCCAATTTAATGCGTAGGATGGAGCAGATGACATGCAAACCTGACTCCAACTAAAACGAGTCTATATTTCTACACTTTGTTGTGAGCAATGTACAAGTGTTTTATTGTATGTTTTCCTTTAGCATAATGCGTGAAAAATTTTACATTTCTTTAAAACTTTTTTTTTTTTTTCTTCTTTTTAATTTATCTGTTTCTTTTGCTTTTACTGTCTCTTTTCTTTTTCATGAAGAAAGAATTTTTTTCTTACTTGGGACAATTCTGAAGGTAACACACTGCTTAGACTATCATCAGCACAAATCTTTAACCCTGCATTTCGGATGATCATGGAACACAACAGGAAACAGCATAATAGGAATGGAAATCGTAGAATCACAGAATCAGGCATAATGTCATAGAATCGCAGAATCACAGAATCACAGAATCATAGAATATCTTGGGTTGGAAGGGACCTAAAAAAAAACTTAATGCAATGTTAGATAGTTATTTTTAAAGCATGAATGCAGAAGAGGAAACATACTTTGTCCCACTGAAAGCAATAACAGATATTTTCATGACTAAGAGCAGCTGCAGTAACACTAACTGCAATGAAAAATTATAAGGGTTGTCAATTGTTGTATTTAAGATAATTACCTGAACAGCAGCTGAAGTCAGTTAGTAACTTCCTCCCATGCCCCCATGGTGTGTTATTGTCCATTTATATATTTTTTATCTTATTTTTTTATGCCCTCTTGAAGCATTCAGTGTTGGTTAGTATTGGGATTATGAGGATGCACTGGATGGACCATTGGTCTGTTCTGAAACAGCAATTCTGTTATTATGTTTAAAAGAGAGAAATCATAGGTAATGTTCAATGAGCCAGAAGGAAAGAATTTGTGCCCTTGAAAATTACTTGTTCAGGGTCATGCTTTTCTACTTACTGTTCATCTCCAGTCTGCCTGAAATTCTCAATTATTGGTTTCTGGTAAAGCAAAGTGAGGTCCTGTTACATTCAGGAGGGGTGGAGTAAAGAGCCACTGTATATTAAAGTCAGGCCACAAAAAAAAAGCCCATCTTTTTCAGAGAAGACAATCTCCATTCTGGCAAGAGACATCAGAAGAGTGACATGACCACTTATCATAAAAGGGTAATACCTTTTCTGTCTTTCATTACTAGATATAGGAAAGGGATGATTAGATGGCTGAAACACCAAACGTGAGAACATGTCAGTGTAGCACATGCCCTTCCATTCTCTTGGCTGAATGACTAATGAAGTGAATAGCCTGACTGATCTGGAAGAGCAAAACATGAGACTCATGATGCTGGTCAAATCTGAATTCCCTTAAACTGCTTCCTGGTCTTTTCAAACCTTTCTTTGACATAGTGATATCAAAGTTTGCAGATATAGCCAGCCGTATCTGTTCCAGTGAAGTCAAAGAACATACATGGATGTATGTTGTAGTGGTTTCACACTGAAGGCCAACTACATTCTATCTCACTGCTTTCTTACTCCCCCTCCTGAAAGGAAGAGGGGGAGAAAATAAAAAGGCTCATGGCTTGTTTCTGCATTTTCTCACTCCTCTCTTCCCACTACTGTTGTGCAGAAGTTTTTTCTCTCTCTTTTTTTTTCTTTTTTTTTTTTTTTTTTTTTCTTTTCTCTCTCCCAGAGGCCCAGCCAACATCACTCATGAATCAGCTCTGGCTCTAGTGAACTGATTTGCTGAACTGAGGCTGTATGACCCTTAGGATCACTGCAAGGGAGACAACTGAGACAATTAGGAGAGAGACTCAAGGACTCCTTTTTAACATCAACCTGAAATTGTACCATACGAGGAATTTAGGCAACATGGTCAGCTACAGATATCTATACAGCACATCTATGTAATAAATTAAGATTAAAAAATAGATTAAAAAAAAAGATTAAAAAGATTAAATTAAGATTTAAAAAGTGATTGGACTATGTCACATGGTCTAAACTTTTGGGCAGACCTGTGCGATGCCAGGAGTTGGACTTGATGATCCTTATGGGTCCCTTCCAACTCGGGATATTCTATGATTCTATGATTCTATGATTCTATGATTAACCTCCCCTGCTTCTCTGAATTAGGTGCCTTGGACCACAGGCACCAAGCATCCATTTCATGGACTAAGCACCTTAAATTCAGTTATGTCTAAAGGCTATTTCAAATCTGCAGCATGCCTTGTTATCTTGTGATTACATACTAGTCTAATTGTTGAAAAATTGGAAAATCATCCTGGCTTTATTGTTAACTTAATTGTATGTTTTTTTGCATGTTTCCTTCATGAGGAGAAAAAAACTCCCTTTATCACTACAAGTTCGGTGGTTATATAGTCCACTTGTTGGGCATTATAGAATTTTATTTGTACCTTTCAGATTAAAAAGAGATGGAAATTGACCATTGGAAAAAAAAATATATAGATTAATAAACAGTGTTTTAACGTCATGTACATTTATACAGATCACTGTACAGACTGCAGAGACATTGGCTGCTTTTTTTGTTGATGTTTGCTTCAGTCAGAATTGTTGGGTATTGCAGTAACTTAAAGTTCAAGCTAATTTAATAAGGCCTAGGTAGTTTTCTGTCTGTTAGCAAATACTGACTTGAATTTACTGACGTGTGCACTTCTTTTATTCCAGCAATTTATCTGTAAGAGTTTAAGAATATTCAACTGGCATGGATCTTGAAGGTATCTTCTTAAAGAAGAAACAAACAAAAACAAACAAAAAATAGAAGAGATATAGAAAAAGAGCCTCACAGAAATTTTTGCTTAATAAAATCAAGTGTTCTCACTCTGGTTTATTTAATTCAGATACATTCTCTGTTTCATAGCCCTAAGAGTATATTACAAAGATGAATGGATGTACTGGTAGTTCTTTATAATAGGAGAATAAAAAGTTCTTTAGAATAGGAGAATAAAAAGATGCAAATGGGACATCTTAGTTTTTATAATAACTTAGGCAGTCTTGTATCATCTGGCGTTAGTCAGTTCAGCTTGTCTGGCCAGAGGAATTTGTGGACTGATTATACAAGTCCCCTGGCTTGAAAAGAAAATACCAGCTGCAATATCCAGAGGTTCCTCACTGATTAATTTATTAATGTTTGAAATAGTGCCCCACAGAGGCTTTCTAAACACTGATGTTTGATAGACAAGTCTGGAAGAAGCACAAGGCAAGTCATTAAGGGGGCATTTCCGTGAACACTACTTTATCATGGTTTAAAGTAGGGGGTTGTCAATGACAGTGCCAACTTGTGTTTCAGCGATAATCAGGAAAAATTAAAAAGCTTCCACAGTATGCTGTATCTTTTTTCTTTTTTTTTTTTTTTTTTTTTCCCAGGATTTCCTCTTACACCATTAGTTTCTGTAGAATCAAGTCATTAGTTCTCCACTGTCTCATCAAAAGAGATCATGCTGACAAGAGAAGCTTGCCCCATCCCAGGAAGTGTTTAAGGCCAGGCTGGATGGGGCTTTGGGCAGCCTGGGCTGTTGAGCAGTGTCCCTGCCCATGGAAGAGGTGTGGAATTAGATGATTTTTAAGGTCCCTTACAACCCAAACCATTCTATGATTCTATGATTCTATGATACTATGTCTATCTCCTGCTCTTTATGCCATCAATTCTAACAGCAACAACAAAAAATGCATCCCCCCTGCTCCAAGCTGAAGAGATATGAAGAGAAATAGCCAAATGGCAATGTAACCTTGTCTCACACTTTTTAACTTTCATTTTCTTGCTATGAAATGAATTATTTGATTGTAATGTTTTACTTACCGTCAGTAAATTAAACTACACCTGCAAATTCTATTTATTTTCCCTGATAAATTGCATGCATTTTATGTGGCTCTTCACTCAACTGTTTATAAGGTAAATATTAGCAATAACTGTTACATTCCCCAAAGGAGAGTGCTGCATATTATTTGTTTGCAGAAGTGTCTACGTCCTGTGTAAAGCAATTTCCAAAGAACTGAGAGAGGCAGATCCGTCTAGTGGTTCTCAGGAATCATCTGAATCTGAAGACAGAAAAAGTATGATTTTTCACTTTATATTTCCACTAAAGCAAAGTGTGATAAAAATACATTTGTACTGGTCTTTCATAATCCTCTGCTTTCATGCATAATACAACAAAATACTATGCAGAAGTAGCAGCTCCATACTAAATGCGCTGTACATGCATGCCAACATAACTGACCCAGCTAAGACATCATGGACATTTATTTATTTATTTATTTTTGTCTTAGTAACTGCTTTTCTAAGTAGTTCAGTCTGGTATAAGAACATGTCTTCAGTGTCTCTTTGCCAGACTACATGACCTCAGCTCTCCCAGCCTCTCTAGGTAGGTGAAATGCCCAAGACCCCTCACCATCTGTTTGAACTTCTCCCTTTACACATCTCTTAAATATAGGAACCCCAAAATGGACCTGTTATGTCAAATATGGCTTCAACAGCACCAGTAGAGAGAAACACTACCCCTGATCTGAAGGCTCTACTCCTCATAACGTAGAACAGGGCACAGTTTGCCTTATTCACAATGAGAGTACACTGCAACACTTAATGATGAGACCTCTGTAACATAGAAATTTAAATCTAAAATTCTGTGTACACCAGCATACTTTTTTTCCTGCAAATCTTTGTGGCACTTCACCTGTGCAACCTTGCCAAGGTAAGGTTTATGGTGCACTTACAAAAGTGATTTGCAGACTTGCTGCCTCCTTGGTATATGCAATATTTATCTATTATTGCTTTGATTTATAATACTTATATAAGAAAGTACATCTCCTGAGCTCTATAAGATTTTGTTGTAAATTAAAAATAGAGTCACATAGAAATAGGCAAGTTCTTGCTCCTCCCAGGAAAAAAAAAAAAAAAAAGGCACCCAAAATTAAAAGAAAGTTTGATCACTGTGTCTCACTATGTAAAACAATTAGGATGGTCAGTATCTCCCACAGTTATGCAGAAATAGATGAGCTATTCTGCAAGATGCTCTGAATACTACAAAACTGAGGTTGCACTGGATCGTGAGAATAAATCAAATTTTAATGGTATGGGAATTTAATGGGATGTCTTTTCAATGCAGGGGCAAAGGTTTATCTGGTGTTGCTGGGTAAAACTATGGCACTGAGGTACAGGGACACTGAGCAGGTCCAAAGACATCTCTGAATTTCCGACTTACACCACCAGTTCCTGGCATGAGTGCAGGCCTCATCAATCAAGTGTTTGGTTGGGTTGCTGCTAAAACTAAAATCCTGGCTTCTTGACAGAAAGACATAAACTATGACTGCTGTGGCCTGAAAGTCACAGGTTGTTAACACAGGTTTGTGCAGTCAATTCGTAAGCCACTATATGTGTGGTGCTACATGTGGGCAGAAAGCTAGGAACATGGGCTGAATGTCAAAAGAAAGAGGAAGGTAAACAAAGGCCCCTGGAAGCATAGAGCAGCTGATTGATTCTTCATGTGGTGTAAATAAACTGTAGAAATCTCTGTCACGGAAGTCTATCATTGTATCTAGAAATGATTGGACAATGTAATGGAAGAAAATTACTGAAGACATTTGTTTATAATTAGGTTTATAATTAGAAAAAGAACACCAGTTGCCTAGGATGTCCCTAAAAGGAAGGCAGATGAAGGTTAAGAGTGTGTTTTGCAGAAGTACTTCTGTACCTGTATTTTTTTTTATTATTTTTTTATTTTTGATGGGCAGACCTTGTTCTGATCCAGCTTGCCTTTTCCTGTTTCCTATCTCTTCCCATGCTTCCTCTGGAGATGAGGCAGAGAGAGGAGCCCTTCTGGCATGGAGTCTAGTGCAAGTCTGTGAATTGCCCTTTACAGGAGTTTTTGGAGCCTCGGCACCAAAAGCCATGGGGACGTAAGACTCCATAAAGAAATGTTTGTGAATCTTTCCTTATATATTGAATGCTGATGGGACTGTTACATCCATCAGTTCTCACCACAAAACCAAGTAGATCACACAGTCTTGATTTCTAAATTCTGGCTTTTTAATGCATTCAGGTACTCAAGATGACAGCTGACTTTTAAAAGTCAGCAGCTCAAGTACTTCCACGGTGCTTTTCTATGCAATTTATTAGTTTGATTTTTACAGGAACTTCAGATTGATGTAAAAGTGCTCACAGACAGAAATGAATCAAAAGAAGGGAAAAAGTCAAAAAAGGTAACGCAAAAGTTTCACTTCAGCTTTATAAGTTCTAGGATAAGAAACAGCATTGAGCCTATTCTGGAAGAACGAAGCTTTTAAAATTTCTCTATGATTTATTTATTTTTTTTTTTAAACCCCATCAATTTTGCAGATATAGGTCTTCAAAACAAATTCTAATGACATTTTATAGGCAGGAAAGAATTCTCTCTCTTAGTTGCTTTTGATCAAGGAGAGAGAATTAATTTTGTTTGCTCAAAAATTATATGGAGAAAAACAAAGATTAAACATCAGATATTAAACATGGGAAAAAAAAATGGAAAGTTTCAGAAAGATCCTAACTTAGAGATTATTATAAAAAGCTATTTTTTTTTAATGACTGCACATCACAAGCTATAACCTCAGTGGTTTGAACAAATTCTCTAGAGCTCAGGGAACAGGTTCAAGTAATGCCTTGTTCAAAATGTCTTAGGAAACTATAAGCAAATAAAGATGTGCCAGGTACATAAGGAAGTGCCATTCTTCGTAATTTCTATCAGTAAGATAACACAAAATAGAAGATAAAAAATGGAAAAGGTTCAAGAAAGAAAGGCAGAATTTGAAATATCACTAAGAACTGAGAGTCTATATGTTGTTTGTTTTTTTTTTGTTTGTTTGTTTTTGTTTTTTTTTTTCCCTTTTAGTTTATTAAACTCAACTTATATACCATTTAAGAGAAGATAAAGAAGTGATAAAGTCACAGTCTACCAGTGACTCCAACAGAAAGAAAGATTTTTAATCTAACAAAAGCACCCAGCACATAGAATAATCCAGTCAGAGCATTCAGTGGTTGGAAGCAAAAGCTAAACAGATTTATCTTAGAACTAAGGGGCAAAAGTTAAATGGAGAAGATAATTAACCATGGAAATAGTTTGCCTTGACACATGGTAATATTTTTAAATGAGAAAAGGATGATTTTCTAAATAAGTGTGATTATTTTTTATTTTATTATTTTATTTTATTTTATTATTTATTTATTTATTTTTCTAGGTGAGGCAAACAAGAGGTTAAAGTGGGCATTCACTGATGCCTCCTGGGGCATCTCACCCTTAGCTCATCAGGCAGCTCAGTGCTTATAAACCAAGGCTAACCTGAAGTTAGACAGTAATATGACTGCTGGTTATTATTAAAGATTTGAGAATGGTTGACAGGTAAACAAAAATGAAAATAAATCCCCAAGAAAGTGATGGCTTTGATTATCAGTAAAAGTACAAAGAGGAGAGATTCACGGTATCAAACGTTGGCTGGCTATGAGTGATTTAACACATGATGGGCATAAGACTGACCCATTTACACAATTTTGATATGTGTATCTATGTCCTTAGGAGTCTTCCAAGTATAATACTTGAATCAAGATAGTATGACAAATGTGTGATTAAAAAGTACAACCTGCTACGGGGTGCTTGATGGAAACCAAATGATGAACAAAACCAAGCCATAAGACCAGATTTATTGTTTATAAGGCAAATCATTAGTCAGTGAAGACTGTGGGGTGCAGGAAGGTGGAGTCTTATGGAGCTGGATCAACAGACCAATATTTTATCTGTTGCTTTCTGTGTTTCCAAGGATGTGAGTATTTGAGTTACTTGAGTACAGCCGGCTAGAGATGATTGTAACTGCTGTGGAAGCTGTTGACATGGGTCTGCTCAGGACCACAGAGCAGGGCAGCCAAAAAGCGTAGAATTAGGAATGCTCCCTCTGACTTTAAGGGTTATTAATTTATGAGGAAACTGTGAAGACTTTCTCTGTTATTTACCACAGAACTTGAATTTCACAGAGGCAGGAGAGAAGCAACACTAGTTGAAATCTGTCCAGGATGAAATTAAGCCATAACATTAATGATAATAAAATACTAATTACACCTGGAGCAGCATTTTAATAATGATAATTCAGATTATGTTAATGTACTGTTCTCTTTATACATGCTAACTACCTGTTCAAATTGTAGTAGGTTGATGCAATGCGTGACTGGCTCTCATTATTTTTTTCTTATATGCTGGAATTCTTCACTGTCTTGGCTGCAGTCCATTTTCCTCTTTCAATCAGCAGTTTACATTTTAAATTCCTTCATTAGGTAATAAAAAGTCTTTAATTAAAAAAGTAATTTATTCTTAATAGCTTCAACTTCTATAAACTGGCAAAAAGGGTTGCTTTAACCCATTTATTAAAGTCTGAGTGATGCGTTATCTCTCAATAATGCTGAAGACAATATGATTTTTATCAGTTTTGTTTACTCAGCACATGAAGAGGCCTTGTGGCTGTGTGTAGATGCTGGGGTCTTTCATTACTTAAACACTGATTAAAAGGTCAGCTTGGTAATTGGATGCATTAACAGTAGGCTAGATATTGGTTTGATTAACGTGTTTCATCAGTTTTGTAAAGAAATGGCCAAGGTAAGAGCTAAGGACTTCTTCTGTGGCATTAGCTGAGTTTCAAGATGTTGTTTGAAAGATGCTGAGAGAAAGGGTAGAGGAACAAAATGTGCTTTGGTCTGGTACACAGGTCTGTCTTTTTTGTGATCTAAAGGAAGAAAGAATTGCTGTGAAAGATGGACTGTAAGTGTACTAAAATTAGCTGAATTTTGAAATAGTATGGTATTGTCTTATTCCTTTCATGTCTAGGGTTAATGCTTTCAGTGACAAGTGAATAAAGCCCTAGTCCTGCAAAGCAGAGTAGGAAGGAGATGGGGAAGGAAAAGGTGGAAATAAATTTGGCTTGAGGCCATATTGTCCCCCTGGGCTCAATCCCAAGATCAGTCAATGGGAGATGTTCTGTGAGCTTGACAGGACATTTTAGTGAGCCCTATATAATCCTGGAATACCAAGTTTTGTGAAATGGATATTCTGCAGATTCAACTGAATTGGGCTTTACTTCTACTTAAGTAAACAACAACTAGGCAGTCACAATTTCTAATTTCAGAAAATGAATTATTCTACTGTTTTCACAGGAGCGGAAAGAAGAAAGTAAAGAGAGAAGCCTTACACATGGCTTTGTCCATCTCTATGGTCTACAAGAGGTAATATGTATTTTGAGGCTGTCTTGCAAGTGAAATATATATAAATATAGAATCTGTATTCTGAAAAAAAAAAAAAAAAAAAAAAAAAGAGAGAGAGAGAAAGAAGCTTAACTGGCCAGTCTTGGAAGAAAATAAGTATTTGAACGACTGATACTTGTTCAGTAGATAGACAAGAACCCCTTCCTCAGTACTCTGTCTAAAAGCACAATCAAGCCAAAAGGAGTATATTTATAGATATTCTCTGAATATGGAAAAAATGATTATATTTAATGGCTGCTGTTGATTTTAGATTTTGAATCACTCTTTTTAAGTATGTTTTGCCTATTCTCAATTTCAGAGAAAGGATTCCAGTGACACTCACAGAAGTTCAACATTTATAGAAAATCAGTCTGTATGTAGATCACACCACAAGTGAATACTTAGGAAACAGCAGTTCATGATGAATATAAAAAGAATCAGAGATTAGCTCTAGAACTACTCATCTGAATTCAAAAGTAAAATGTTGTAAATAACCATTACAACTGTCATGCATTTAGCAGAGCTTCAACAATTATCTGTTTCATGAATTAGGCCTTGTCAGCATTTAGGAGAAAAAGAGATGGGCAAAGAGGGAGAGAGAGAAAGCAGTAGTGATTTTCTGGGAATTTTCCTTCATTGACAGACGGCAGAAAAATATAGATAAAATTATGACCTAGCGTAATGATAATTTCTGGTGCCATAAAATCAGTTTCATTGTCTGGACTGTTTTGAAGATAAAGATTTTGCACTCTGTCCAGATTGTCCTGGCTGAAATACTTTACAGAGTTCTGGGGCTGTTGTATTTCAAGTGAAGGTTTGGAAAGTAGAAACATGTTAACAAGGTGTCCTGTGCAATTATCTAATTTCTGTTGAACCTGCTTTCTGAATTTAAATTGTACTTTTTACTACAAAGTTTGCTCAGTAGTCTCACTTTGAAGGAATATTTACAGGACCTCATTCAGAGTAAGGCTTTCCAAGGGAAAAGATTTTTCTGAAATTGTACTTTGTATCAAATAAAGCTGACTCTCAAGAGATGATCAAAAATGAGTAGGCAGTAAGAGAAGAAAAGATAATTTTATAATGTGTTTTAACTTTATCTTCATTGGTTTAATTTTAAATTTACATATAAAAGAAGTCCATTTCCTTAGTATACAAGAGACATGTAAATATACTGCCTTATTTTTAATAGACCTGATCCAAAAGCTCTCAGTTCAAAAAAGGGACAATTAGCTCAGCTGAAAACTGGAAACAGAAGCTATTTCTGGAACAGTGCATGTCTGATCTTCCATATTATCCCTCCCACTCTTATCTTAATCTCATGTTTTCTTTAATAGCACCTGGGGATGCAGCTGTATCTGTCTCTCTTCCAGTTGGTCCTGACTCCTCAGTTCATCTTTCTATTTTTTATAAAAGCCAATTTTCCAGTTCTTATCCCACTTTTTCTTCCCTCTTACCTATTTCAAATCTGCAGTGGCATGACTGTTTTTTATTTTTTAGTTTTGATGGCTGTGTTACTAAAGATACCATAGATTTTACTGAAGTTATTCAAAACCTTATTTATTTATTTATTTATTTATTTATTTATTTATTTATTTATTTTATTTTCTGGACCAAAATATTAAAAAATAGTTTATTGCTTTCTTACTAAGAGCTGATCAAATGGTAATGTGACTTTAAGTTGCTATGGAAACCAGTTTACCAAAAAGTGAAGCGACTTTAACAATTAAATTTTCAATGTGCAGGCTTATGATGTCTATGTACGCCTTCAAAGTTTGAAACATTGGATAATATACCTAATGCCCAGTGACCGCTAAACAGAATTAATTCATACATACACATTTGCTTGCAAGAGCCAATTGTCAATATGGTCTATAAAGATAAAAATCTGGTATTTATCATTGTCATTTGAAATAAAAATAAATAAATAATGGTCTCTCCTTTGCAAAAGCATAATGTTTCTGAAAACATTATCTTAAGCAGGTATCAGTTCCTAAACTAAATATTATCCTAATGGTAACAAATTGTATTCTGCTAACGAAATACATGAATTTTGTAAACAAAATGATTAGCAAAAATTTTCTATGTAATTCCCAAAGATATCAGATAGTAACATGTGATATCTTAGAAAAAAAAAAAAGAAGGGGGGGGAGAGCTTTTCACTTTCTTGTCTGTTAGTGTTTGAAATCCATTTTACATGAACATTATAGAACATTGTCTTAGATGAACAGCAAATGCATTTGCAATCATACCTTTTTAGAAGACATGTACTTTGAACTGGCCATCCAACCAAGAGAAATTATCACAGCAGAAAAAAAAAATATATATATATAAATAATATATATAAATATAAATATATATTATATATATATAATAATAAGATACTGGAAAAGTTATGTCTGGTTGCTTTTGTTTGTTTGTTTTTTTGTTTGTTTATTTGTTTTGTAACTCAAATACTGAGAAATGCTGAATGTAGTTGTAGAAAGTAGCATTACAACAATTTCCATAGGTGTTTTCAGTTTGTTTAAGAACACAACTCATTGGCTAATATGTTAGCTAATACAAAGTGATGGAGTTAAGTAGTTCTGTATCTCTTCAGAGATTTGTACCAACTGAAGACCATTTAGAAATAAAAATACTGTATATAAAGGTTCCTTAAATGACGAGGAAATTTTCCACACACGTCTCTAGGATTGTGCCAGTCTGTATGAGTTCAGTGCAGCAATTTACACACACCTTTTGGACTGAACACAATGACTTTCTATTTATGCATATCAGCCAGGGAAAATGGCTAATTATACGCAGGGATACATCTGTGTTTGTCTACCTATGTCCAGTTAAATTATGTTGAAGCTTTTTTTTTTTTTTTTTAAAGTGTGCAAATCAGTCAATGGTTGTTGACAGGAGAAGGAGGCAAGACAGAAACCCCTTAGCAAAGTGATAACTCAGAAAAACGTGAGCTACTGTTCTCCTTTGAACTTGCAAATTCTGTTGACATGAGCACGGTTTCATGGAGATAAATGTCAGAAATATTCTGATTGTTTGTTACACACATATGAACTTTTGCTATCTACAGGCTGAATGTTTAAAGTATGCCAATAAGTAGTTAATTGAGACAAAAACCTGTAGAGATTGATTTATCCTAACACTAACATAATATCCAAGATAGGTGTGATAAATCATGTCCTGATTAGCTCTCTATATTAAATGCAGAGGGAATCCAGAAAATAACTTGAATTAGATGTTCAACTTTTAGGCGCATAAATTTGCTGAGATGACTTACAGCTCTGATGGGAAACAAATCCCAACTAAACTCAAGCAAGCAGAGAAAATAGCACCCTGGAAATTGTAGGAAAAAAAAAAAAAAAAAAAAAAAAGCAGAAAATGTGCTTTCACAGCTGCCAGGTACCTAAAATATACCTGAAAATACAGTGAAACAACAGAGACATCTAAGTATACATGTGAATGCCTTAGTACACTTCAGGAAAGGGGACGCACATGTTCAGGTCAGTTAGAGGCAAGAGGTCATTTGGAGAGATGATGCTCCATTGTTCCTCTTGAGTCCTGTGCTTGAACACGTAGCTCAGCACAGGAAGATTTACCGTATCTCAGACCATGCTGTGTACCAGGCTGAACACTAAGCAGTGGCATACATGCTACCTAGTTTATAACCAGTGGGAATGCCTTTACGCAGCAGTGCACTCTGCAGGGTAGGTATACTCAGTAGCACTCCATGCATTAATGTTCTTCAAGGAAACAGGATCATCAGACTTCCCTGCAGAGGAGCAATCAGGCATACAAGAGTCAAGGTGGGACCAAAAGGGAAGATATGTAAGATCTGCAGCTAATTCACTGGTTGAATCTAACAATGCACCTCTTATGTATCCCACAGGAGGTAAAATAGTAATGTTTTGCTGGGGCATGGAAATAATATATATAGCAATGAAATATATATTTCAGAGATTTTTTTTTTTTTTTTTTTTTTTTTTTTTTTGCTTATCAGAAATTCTATTCAGGTTTACAGTGATGGAGATTGAATCTTTGTTCACTCGCTCCTTGTTCTAAACTTAGTAGCACTGAATCTTCCACAGGATATGTTCTCTAGTGTGATGTGTATGTCCTACTGGTTCAAACCAGATAAATCTAGGGAGATTTTCGACCTGCCAAAATTAAGCTTCTGCTTCTTCTTTACCTATCAGAACTCTGTTTTTGTCTATTTTTTCCCACAGCATTCATCTCCTAACATCATGGCCTGTTCTGTGTTTTCCTTTTTTAATGTTTCATCTTCTGTCTCTTAGTGGATGTGGATGGGTTTTGTGCCCATCACATGCAAAGACCAGGTTGTGCCTTGACACGAGATAAGAAGTAAGGCAAGCACTGAATCATGCAAAAGGTAAATTACCAAATACCAGATTCACAGGTGCATTTATGATAAATTCTGAATAATTATCAAGGGCCTTGCAGTTAATTTCTTCATGTCTCCACATGAAACTGGTTAATAATGCATTTGTTTCCAGTATTAGAGAGGTACAGATTTGTATTAGAAGTCGTCATGAAGTTTTGTAGGCACTTGAAATTTTCATGCAGATGTTTCTATGGTTGGCCGATTATTTCAGTAAAAAATGCCCTCTTCATCACTAATATATTGTTTAATACAAACATTAACAAAATCTTGCTCAACAGCGCAAAACTAGCTAGCATACATTTGTTGCAATTCCATATTGCAACTATATTATTGCCGTGTATAATATAGCTTAGATATGGTCTTAGAAAACCAGCTGATATGATCACACACTAATTCCCATTGTTAGCATTAAAAAGGGAACTGAAGGAGGGACATGGGTGTGTCAGGAATGGTTTTGAATATGCTTGATTAGGTATGCAGCACATAGACCATTCTCCATTCAAACACAGTACTGCAGTGTGAATAGTAGGCTCAGGTAATCAATGGCTGAAAAAAAGAACACGAGTTGGAGCTAAATAGTTGAAGGAGTGGAGGTGGTAAGAGGTGTGAAGAATTTTTGTTCTTTGAGAGTGCTAAAGGCAGTAAATAAATAGAGAGACTGTATATACAAGTTACAATGGAGATATTTGGCATTTCTACATCCTAGGCCCACTTTTCTTTCTCTTATAATATTTTCCAAATAAAAGATGATAAAATACTGCAACTACCAATCCCTGCATTAGCATTGTGTAATGTTTACATGTCAATGAGAAAAATGCTACCAGCTGTCATGAATTCATTCTTTTCTTTATTTCCTGATAAAAATCAAGGCAGTTTGATCCATGATTCAAGGTCAGAATTGACAATGCACTTCTAGAGGGCACAGTCATTGATCACTGGAGGATGTTTTTCGTAAACAAACCTTAGCAGATCAAGTCAATATCTACTTCAGCCTTTTCACACACTAATGTTGTTTTTGTCAGAAGTAGAACTAAGTTGAAAAAAAGGCTCCTTTCTAGCCTGTTGTAGCTGTTTGTTTGTTTTTCCTGTATCTTTACAAAGCAAGCCCAGAAATTAAGCATAGTTGCATTGTTGTAATTGCTTTTCTTTGTTCACTTTAAAAAAACAACAAACAAACAAAAATCCCAACAGCTTTCTCCTATTCATATTTACCTAATTTTGATGAGTTGTCTACCTAAACTGTCTACTCAATGCTCACGATATGGAGAAAAACAGGCAGCACCAGGGCATGATTCAGCCTGACTCAAATCAGAGTCTTTCTCTACAGTGACCAGCCTTTAATGGCTTTAAAAAGCATGATTTGTACAGCACCTCTGTGGAACAAGTATTCTTTTAGTTTTAAAGACTGGCATTTCTGAACTAAAGATCATATTGTTCCTTTCTGTTGTCAAGAAAATTATCTGTTAACTAGAAATGGAAACCCACCGCTGGTATTTGATAGAGCAGACAGTGCAAAAGACAAAGTCTGAGATGTAGGATGTGGGTGGGTCTCTAGGTTGATGTTTTAAAACTACTGATTTCTCTCTGCCTTCAACTTCCCAAGTGTAACTCTCATACATAGACTTTTTTTTTTTTCTTTTTTCTTTTTTCTCCACAGCTTTTGTATTTCAGATGACTGGTTGCCTTCTTAATCTGAAAGAAATGTTATTGTCTTTTAGTTAAAATAAGGTTTCGGTTATATTTTAAAATAAAGCTGATTGTATTTTATCTGGTTGCATAATAATATGGGAAATAATGGCAGATAACAGGATTTCTGGTGTGGCCAGATGAGCTACCACAACCACGTGTCAAACGTTCTATTTTTGTGCAGATATAGCACAGATTTCAGCTTCAGTCACCTGCTCATATTGCATGTGGGAGTAGCTGGAACACAAATAAACCCTTCATATGGCTGCACTTATATGAAGACGCAAGCTGATGCCCTTATGTTTAGGCTCCAATTAATTCCTGGCACTAGAGTCCAAACTTAGCTGTCCCAGGCAGGTGCAGTTAAAACTTGGCTTTTGTTTTCTCTCAGCAACGATAGTCACAGATTTACCAGACAGGGCCACAGGGCTGTACTCCTCCTCCTCTCCTGTTACATGACAGAGACGGAACTATAATACCTTATTATCACTGTGTTTGCATCCAAACACAGACAGTTGAACTGTAAAACACATGTTGTTGTTTGGCAGTTGGGGAAATCTGATGCTGAGTTTGTTTTGTAGTAATTAGTCTGGGCACGGTGGTTATTGAAAGTCAGGAGGTGTGTTCATCTATACTGAATGTTTCACAGATTTTTAAGTACAACCAGCACTTGATTAAATCTGTGTTCAAGATGACTATGTTCAAAAGGATTTCCATGATAATATCTAGTCTCAAAAAAAAAAAAAAGAATCAATTTTTTTTTTGGTCATCAAAAAGAAACATAGTATGAAGTGAAAACAGACGTAGAAGATGTAAATGAAAAGCAAAAGAAAACATCTTAAAAATCCCAATGCAACAGCTGAAAAATATATAAGCTTGTTAATTATCCAAATTATTCAATGGATTTTTATTAACCACCCATGTGTTTAAAGATATTCAGGATCAGTTCAGAAAGGGATGAAATAGAATTAACTAATTTAAGCATAAATGACATTCAAAATAAATGTTTTGGCTATTCAATTCAATGCATAAATGACTAAGCAGCCTAGTGTATTGGGGTTGAAGCTTTTTAGGTCTAACTTCTGAGAAAATAATTGTTTGTCATGTTACTACTCCTAATGTTATAAACATTAGGTTTATAACAGTCTGATGAAGTAGAGTTATTTCTTGTTTACACTGCTGTACTAAAACAGAATCATGACCTGAGCTGATGCTACATCTATGTGTTATGCTCTGGAAATCTGTATTTAAAATGTGAACAAAACAATGTATGCATAATTTAGAGTGAACAGGGTCAAAACAATTCTATTTGTACTCTCTCACATAGCTGTATTTCTTCTGAATGACAGAAGATCACATGACCAATTACAGGATTTGACCTGGATAATACAAAAGAATTAAAAAGAAAAGTTTAAATTAAGTAAATCAAGACTACTAGCCCTGAGATAGAAATACAGAATATCTACTGTTTTTTTTAAAGGCCATAAATGTAAAACATTCAGGCAGGTTGAAGACCTTTTCTGGGATTGTATACACTCTGTGTCCTTAGAGAAGCATGATAGCAGCTGATTATAAGGCAGAAGGGGGGAACTGTTGGGAGGAAGTAAGGCTTTTGTTAAGAGAAACCTATTTGAAGTCAAAATGGCAGTTTCAGCAGCTTCCCATTACCAAATTTTCAACTGAACTGTGGTCTGGGCACTTGAAGATGGCCCAGGATGCAAAATCTAGTCAGTAACAGATTTATTGATGCCATAATTAGGCTGAAGAGAATGAATTAATCAATCGTGACTCCTCTAACTCATTGCAATGCACAAAAAAGATCAGAAATGGGTTTTGGTATGTGAAAATAACCCTTCAGGTGTAAGGTAAAAGATGGGTATATAGACAAACAAGGAATCAGACTATGAGACAATAAATACTAACCATGATGACAGTATACTCCCATCCTATCAATTGCCTCCCCTTTCTAGAAGTTTTCTTCTGTTTTCACTAAATGGTAAAGAACTTCTCAAACAGTGCTGCACTCAGTGGTGAATACAAGTAAACAGCCTTGACTTACTGTTGGTATGTTTTATATGAATTGCTCCTGCTTGCCACTACTGAACCTTATTAAGACACAACATACACAGACATAGCCTTTTTCTGGTTATCGAGCAGACATATTTATCCACTATTTTTATCTACTCATTTTTACATCACTGATTTTAAGGAAGGGTTTGAAGGAGGATAATGAAATTATTCTTTTATTTCCTCCTATTGTTGATTCCAGGAAGTTACTCTTAGCATGAGTGGGCAGCTGGGCTAGTTTTTCAGAAGAGGTTGGCATTTGCTATGAATGACCAACATGAACAAGCTCTTTGGAAAATGTGATTACTTATTTTTCAGTTCTAAAAGTAAACACTTTTGAAAATCTGTCCTGATTGCAAATGTCAAAAACTTGTTAATGAATACAAGTGTTTTCTTTGTGGGGAGGAAGGAGAAAGGCGGAAGGGAGTTTGCTATGCATATTCACAGGGATGAATTTCACCCTGAATGGCAAATAAGGATGGGTTTACCAAGTTTGATTGTTATTACTATATTTCTGATTCTTATTAGAGAAATACACTTAGGAACAATGGAAAATGTATTGCCTATGTTTGATTGCTGTACCATCAATCATCCATTTAATGAGAGCCACTGAAGTTTCCCTCAGGAGAAGGGAACAAAAATACATCCTGCAATTAATTCAGGCATTACAAAATGTCCATTTATTTTTTGCTGGATGCATTAAACCAATTCTGTGCATCATTCAGTGCATTGAAAGAATCTGGATGGCAAAAACTTAATCTGTTATTAACCTTCAGTTCAAATGAACACAATATTTTTATAGAATCGTAGAATGCTTTGGGTTGGAAGGGACCTTAAAGATCCAATGCCAACTACCCTGCCATGGGCTGGGACACCTTTCACTAGACCAGGTTATTCAAAACCCCATCCAACCAGGCCTTAAGCACTTCCAAGGATGGGGCATCCACAACTTCTGGGGGCAGTGCCATGAATTTATGTTATGAATTGTCCTCTACTGCTAAACCTGAAAGTCAGTGGGCTAATGGAATTGCTGATTCCTTTCAAAATACAGTACCTATATTCCTTTTGTTGAATGCAACCAAAACCTAACAAAAACTTAAACTTCCAATATTTATTGCACTTCACTTCATTTAAGAAAAACAAACAAACAAACAAATTAAAAACAAAGAAAGAAAGAAACAAACAAACAACTCCTGGCCTTGTTCCAGGTGAAACTGAATGTTTAAATTCTCTCCAGAAAAATGCACTGTCTTCAGGTAATAACTTTGTAGATACAAACTACATTAACAAAGTTAATAAATTTAATTTTTATTCACACATCTGCACTCATTAAAATCTTTTTAAACACAATCTTTCCTTGCCCTCCTTTGGTTTCTTTCTAAGCTACATTTCCTAATACAGTTTGCAGACTTTTTGCTTTGTTTTTCCATATCAGTCACCACTTCATAACTTTAATATAGCAGTGAGTTGTCAGGACAAAGTCATAACATTTACATATATAAAAATGTAACAGTACATTATCAACATTTCTTACACATTAATGATCAGTCACATAATTACACAAATTGGTATTCAAAATCATTTTGTGACACAAAGACAACTCCAGCTTAAATTTCTAAAATAGAAGTATTTAATTTATCTGAACTAGTCAATTTTAGGCTCCCCCTACAGGTAATGGAAGGGAACAAATAACTTCAGAGGGCAGTTTATAATGGTAAGATAGATCATACTTTTCTCCATTGATTGTAGGATGAACAGAGAATACCTAGATATTTCACTCTGAAATACCTAATATTAAGTGAGATGAATTCCAACCAAAATGTCGATGTTACATCCTTTTAAAGGAATAACATTTTTTTTTTTTTTGTATATTTTATGGGATATTAGAAAAGTGGCATGCTAAAAAAAATGTAACTTCATATATTCAGTATTAAAGTTGGGAAGGGAAACATAAGGAAAACTGTTAGCATCATTTAAATTGGTTAATATTAAAGGATCACCTTCTCCAAACTTGGGAGTGATTTCCACTTTGGTGGAAAAGGATCAGGTCAGGGAAAACTGGACATTTCTAAGTCCATTAGCCCAGATAGGATGGGGCAATGAGTGCTCATGGGCCATTGGATCACCCATGAGTGTTGAGAGAGCTGGCAAATGTGACTGAGAGAGCACTCTACAATCTTTGCTTGATCGTGGCAAATGGAAGAAGTGTCTGAGGAATGGAGGAAATGAAATATTACTCTGATCTTCAAGAGAGGCGAGAAGGAGACCCTGAGGAAATACAGGCTGGTCAACCACACCTTGTCCCCTGGGATGGTGAAGAAGCAGAAAACCCTGGAAACCACTTCCAGGCACATGAATGAGAAGAAAATCATCAGGAATAATCAGCATGGATTCACCAAGGCAAATGACCAACCTGATAAGCTTCTATAGTGAACTTTAGCCTGATGGATGAGGGGGAAGAATATTGGGGGTGAGGAGTGTGTGCATATGTGTGTGGTCCTGGGCAACCTGCTCTATGTGACCGTGTTTGAGCAGGCAGTTTGCACAACATGACTTCCAGAGATCCCTTCTAACCTAAATAATTCTGCGATTTTTAATCATTTTTAACATAGTGAACATCTACATGACTTTACATTTTTTCTTTATGTCTTAAAAGCAGCAGAACCTTACCAAAAATGTACAAATCCCACTACTTAACATATTTCCTGTTAGATTTCTTAGTGAAAATTTTTAATGTTTTTATATCATCAGTAACAGAGCATGACTTAGCTCAGCTGACTTGTTTTCAAATCTGGCATATAGTAAAGAAAACCTGGACTTTCTGTAAAAGTATATGAATGTAAATTTGCAAATCTGTCAGTGAAGATAGTCTGTTTTGTGTTTGTAATAAAAGCTGAAAGCAAGTTAATGTATATGGTGTCATATATATGACGTTTCTCAGGAAAACACTCTTAGACTACCCAGTCTTGCTTTTGTCTCCTTTGATGTTTCTGCTGCTCAACACAGTTTCTGTGCTGTAGAGTTGGAAGCAGGTCTTTTATCTTAATACAAGAAACAGCAGTTTACTTTGTTCTGCAGCAACAAATTGGGATTAAGAAATGTAAGGTCACTGGAAACACAGTGGAGAAAAAATGGGTTGGCATCTGTGTTTTTAAACAGGAATTATTTTTTGCCTTTTCCAGAAAAAAAAAAAAAAAAAAAAAAAAAAAAAAAGGATCGAAAATCAGAGTGTATGATTCAGCTGCCTAAACACAAGTGTGTATTACTGTCACAGATGTCATAAATTAACTTTCTGGTCTCCAGATGTACTCCAAAAGTACGTGAATCTTCCTTAGACCCTTTGTCATATCTATCAGCCCTTTCAGCATTTATTAGATACCCTGTAGAGTATTAGTTATCCATAGTTCCCTGAGTTTACAGGACTGACTATTATTGATGATGGAAAATAGCATCACACAAAAACAGCATCTTTTTGTCTAAGTTCTGTATATTTAACTGAAAGAGAGAGAACTACTGAAATCTGTTGCTTGACCTAGTATGCAAATAATTCCTTGGATGACGAAGGGCTATTGGGATTTTGCACAGTGTGACTAGCTATACACAGCCTTCAAAAAGAGGTCTTAGTTATTAAACATGATCAAAACATTGTATGAGCAACTCAGAAAGGTTTTGTGTTACCTTTAGGGAAAGTGTTGGAAAAGTAGGTCAACCAAGCAAAGCCAGGGGAGGGAGGATATTATAACGGTTATCAACCCAGACAAACTTTAGAGCTTGTTAAAAGGTAGGACACTCAAGTCTTTAAGTGTTTGTAATTGTTTATGGTTTTCAATTTTTAGACAGATGGAATGGGCCCTATTGGCCTAATTGGCATAAACTAGATCTATTTGATTTACTCTACACCAGGTTTTATCTCCAAGACCTGGAAAAGTGTGGGTATAGTAGGTGGATAGCAGAGTGGTCCACTTGGCAGAAGACAGGCCTGACTGACAGGTGTTCTTTTCTTTCATTGACTTCTGAGAGGGTTATCTCCTGAGGCAAGCAAAATAGACAACTGTGTGGTACAGTAGGCAGTTGGAAGCAAGAAAACAATAAGGCTAATCTAATAAATCTAAGCCTGACTTGCTGTTGGGAGTGCCTAGTAAAAAAAAAAAAAAAAAAAAAGACTCTTGCCACTGTGAATGAGCTAATGGCAGGTATGATTGCAGCTATAGCCCTCCCCAAAAACATTTTTACCATTTAAAAGCATAGTTACCATTTTTCTATCAGCCATATCATCTCTAACAAATTTCTCTCTTATTCCCTGGTATAGACCCAGACTGTTATCTCTGGCACTGAAATTTAGGCTAAGATTTGCATCACTTTTGCCTAGACAGGAGTTGGAAGCTGTACTGCCTACAACAAACCTTCTTCAGGTTTCTCAGTCTTTCTGCAAGTCCAGCCATTTTGCTGAGCAACTAAAACTTCTACCTGAGTTCCGAGCCAGAATCACCCATTTCTTTTAGTTGATCTTTCCACAATTGTAACATAGTTCTGTTCAGAGCTGGCCCTCATCAGAAGAACATAGACCTGTTAGAGTGAGGCCAGAGGAGGGCCATAAGGATTATCAGAGGGCTGAAGCACCTCTCCCGTGAAGAAATGCTGAGGGAGTTGGGGTTGTTCAAGCTGGAGAAGAGAAGGCTCCAGGGAGACCTTACAGTGCCCTTACAGTACCTGAAGGGGGTCTACAGGAAAACTGGGGAAGGACTCTTTGTCAGGGTGTGTAGTTAACAGGAGAAGGAGTAATGGCTTTAAACTAAAAGATTTAGGCTAGTTATACAGAAATCTTTACTCCGAGGGTGGTGAGGCATTGGAACAGGCTGCCTGGAGAAGCTGTGGATGCTCCATCCCTGGAGGTATTCAAGACTAGGTTGGATGGGGCCCTGGGTAACCTGATTTAGTGGGAGGTGTTTCTGTCCATGTTATGGGATTGGAACTAATTTTTAACATCCCTTCCAACCCAAAGTGTTCTATGATTCTTTGATAGGGAGACAACAATTTTACAAAGTGCTTTGAAACCTACAGTAGACAGTTTGCCGCAGAAAAGTCTAATTATGGGTTGAAATCCCAATTTCAGATTTTGGGGGAATTCTAGTACAATAATTTGCTATGAAACATTACTGTTTTCTTGAAGATGCACTATTTTCCCCCAGGAAAGTTTATTTTGCCTTTTTTTTTTTTTTTTTTTTTTTGGTGATCTGTGTAGCCTAAGACTGAGCTCAAAAATATTTTGTTTTTGTCAGAAAATCAAGCTGTATCAGATTTTTAGTCCACTATCAACATTATAGTGCTGTACTGACGTGACAAGAAAGCCAAATTATCCAATGAAAGTATACATTACTTGGAGCTAATAATGTGAGTCAGTTGGAAAGATATAAGTATTCACTGACATTTCCAAATGGTCATGAGAAACAATGTTCTTAAAAGTGGTCTCCCTAACTTTTAAGCAGCTCGTATTTAGCACTGCATATACTTGCAGCCCACATGATCTGGCTATTTTGGTGCCAGTTCAAAAGAAAAAGAAAGGACAAAGTCCTCAGCAAACTGTTCTTGACCCTTCTTTGAGCAAGGCTGGCTTTTAGTTGGAGCAGATGATTTCCAGCAGTTCCTTCAGCTTCAACTATTCCTTGATTCTGTGGAAATCAATCTCACAACTATTTAAAGTCCAGGAAATTGTCTTCATTATGTAAATACACCTATTTTTTTGACTAAAACTAAGGCAAAAAATAAAAAAATATATAAAGACCTCAGAAAGCTTCAAAGTTGTTTTGCCAGCAGCTATGTTTAAAGATATAAGATGTTGATGAAGGAGGTGTTGGGTCTGTGAAGTTTATTTGTTTGTTTGTTTTATTATTTATTTATTTTAAAGTTACCAGTGATGTGGACAGAATTAGGGGTTACTTCTTGAATTAAGATATTTCTGTCACCACCCCCATCTTTCAACAATTACAAATTTGTTTCAGGACTGTACCAAGAGATAATTGTGTTTTGCAGGGCTGGGATCATGGAATGAGTCAATATCAGATGTGGTTAGGCATGCACAAAACCAAAACCAAGAGATATTGTTTGTTTATGGTACCATTAATTAGAAATTTAATCAGTGGGCTTTAAAAAATCTTTCTTATTACTGGATTAACATTTATACATGCCGTCATTCCTGAAAGACCCTTATTTCTGAATAAGAAAATCACTTAAAACAAACAAACAACAACAACAACAAAAACCCACACGATTAGGACTTTAAATTATAGGTGTGGCCTAAACAGAGGCATTAAAAGCTCTGTTTCCTTCTGAATATGTCAGTATTTTAGATGGACAGCTTGCTCTTTTCCTAATGGTTAATTTAGAAGCTTTTAGTTTTCCAAATATATTGTGGCTAATCAGTAATCAAGAAGTACAAAAAAAGACACAAGGGAGAACAGATAAGCATGGAAGTGCTAAAAGTTAAAGAAAATATGCTTCTTTGCAGTTGTTTCTAGGGAGACATTGCAGGTAGAATATCTATTTCACTTACTGTGATTGAGTGCCAGGGCTGATGGATTGGTTTAATGTAGTCCTTATTAACAACTTGCAGAGACCAGCAAACTTTGCAACCTTCTAACAGGAAAACGTTTTGAAAATTTGAGAGAATACTGAAGATAGCAAAAATGTCATTTGAAATAAATGGGAAGATCTATTTTTTTTTTTTCCCTCCACCTTCAGAGAACATAAAAACCAGACTGCTGTGTTTGAACAACAGACTAACTACAGACTCTTCAAGCTGCTATGTAAGTTATCAAATATCCTAGTGAGGACTAGAGTAACACGAGAAACACTTTTCAGCTTTGTCTTTTATATATACTAAAAAGGCAGTAAAAAGGCAGTACAGGACAGAAACAAAAATAATCTTATATAATACGTTAGAATGTGTGATTATGCTGAAAATTTTCAAAATAATCCACAGTTGTTCAGTAATTCACTGTTGTTGAGTAATAAAGATTTCAATAATATATTTTTTCATCCTCTTCCTTTTCTTTCATCCTTTCCCCAACTATTTTGTTAGAAGCGATAGCTTCAAATGCTTTTTTTTTTTTTTTTTTTTTTTTTTTTCTGGCAGAAATCACATAGCTTTCAGCCAAATTCTGACTTTGTTTGCACAGCCCAAACCTGAAGTCAGTTAACATGCTTTCACTCAATATTCCCTCATTGCTGGTGGTCCTTGAATCATTCCAGCTCTTAGGTTTTTCAGTACAGTATCAATCTTCAAATGCTTTGCATGGGTGATCTTTTTGTCTTGGAAAGTGAGAGGGTACCCCATTACTCATACTGCAGTTTTTTTGTTTGTTTTTATCTTAATAACAACAGCTCTTATATTCCCCTCTTTGCAGCACTTCTCTCAGAGAATCATAGAATATCTTGAGTTGGAAGGGACCCATAAGGATCATCAAGTCCAACTTATTGTGGTGTGAACCACACAGGTCTACCCAAAAATTCAGCCCATATGACTAAGAGCACAATTCAATTTAAATTGCAAATCTGAATGAGCAGCTGGCGAAGTTTGCTTGATATAGCTTTCCATCAACCATCTTTTTACTGATGAACTGCTTAGGAGTACTCTGAAGATATCTTTCAGCATGTTTTCCTTCCACCAGGTGATCAAACATGTTGAATTATATAATATTGCATCAGATATTTATCTACATTTTAAGAGCCAGATTATTAAACAGCAAAAACACGTACTCATAGTCTGAATTTGCTCTGTTCTACTGAGATAATGTTTACCTTCCTGATAAGGGAAGCAACTTGATCGTATCAGTCATAACAGCTGGACTGGTTGATTACACGGTGGCAAAGTAATACTTGTGTGCAGATATTTAAGAGGCAAAAGGAAGCCAGACCCAGGTTTCTTGAAGGAGACCTTGTATATGAACTGTTATTTTTACATGGTTCTACACCTCACTTGTACAGGAATGAAAGTGGTAATGGCTAAAACGGGTTTCAAGGTTTTCTGAAATTTCCCCCCAAAAAAGAACCAAAATGATACCTGAACACTAATAAAGAATTCTGAAATAAGGCCCTTGTGAGAGTGAATAAGCATGAGCAAAGGAGTAAGTTTCAATTTATGCAAGCTTTTTGTTTATTGGTTGTCTTTGAGTCAACAAAATCTAAGAAAAATTGTAATGGAAGGCATAAAAAAAAAAAATGGAAAAGAAAGAAAAAAGTTTAATCATCCCAGCAAAAATATATGCAATGAAAGATATCAGATCTCTCCTTTAGTTCATTTAGAAGAATTTATGCATGTTCTGAAATTACCTACATTTCAGTATGCAAGCAAACAGTGACAAAAAATCTAGCCAATATTAAATTGAATATCACATGGACATAAATAAACATTAAATCTCTACTACCATGCTATCAATCAGGTTGGTCTACAGATGTCGTATTTATGCCCAAAGGAATTACTGTTGCTTTTCAGAGACTTTCCTTTATAAATCACTCATTGGAGGGAAGCTGAAGAAAATGAAGCAAGAAACCAAGAAAGTAATCAGTACCTTGCATTTGATTTTAGTAGAAATACGTACAATATTTAATCTAATTTATATTTAAGTAAGTAGATCTATATGAAATTGTGGGATGAAAATCCCCCTGGGACCACACAGGCAGACATTTTATTGAAGCTCCTTCCCAAAAGCAACTTAACTAATTATTGCTCTTTTATAGTCTTTGATGGTGCATGTCAGCTTCCCCATGTGCCAGGTTGGACCTATGGTTTTGGTACCATGTCATCACCACTTTTTTTCCGGCTTTCCTGTTTAGGAACATCTCTGAATATCACCAGCTCTATCTTTTATTTATTTATTACTTATTAGAGAGTTTGTAATTTCTAATTGAATCACTCCTCATACTCCCTTAATAATGTACTACTCTTGTAGCACTCAGTCCAATGCTGACAATTTTCTGTACAACAGATGCAAACACTTGGTTAAGATAACAAATAAATAAATAAATAAATACACAGCAAGGGAACAACATCTGTGTCTTGCAGTTGCAAAACTACTCTACAAACAAATGAAGATAGATCTGAGATGAAGGTCAATATTTAAAACATACTATTAATTCAAAAGTCTTGGCAGACTTCAAGACTAACAGATTTAGGAAAATTTAATTTTTGTAGGCAACAGAAGACAAGATAATTATGTTGACAATACCTTACGAAACACATCTAAGTCCTTTATATACAGGTGTATGGATAAGAAACATATTTGTGGTAAAAGTTTATTACAAGGTTCTGACTCATGCTCTTCTTTATTACAAAATTTCTCAATTACTCTATTCCTCCTCCAGTTTCATCCTGTCCCCATTTTTACAGTTCTATGACAATAAGCTAATAATTACACCATCCTTTTTCATGTAGCTCATCACATACAAGAGACAATTTTCCCTGTAATGAATGTAAATATAGTCCCTTTAATATAAATTAGAGAAATATAGTAATATGGACACATTAAGGTTCTATTAGCAATAAATGTTTTCCTTCTCTGTTGGCAGGCAATATATTCCCCTGCTTCCAATGAATATGTATAGTCTGCACTAACTAAAGAAAAAAAGCTCAGAATATAAAATATTTTTGTTTGTTTTCTAAACCTTTTCAGCTCTATCAGTCTCAGGAAACAATCACTGCATTTTTAGACAATCCTGTAACTGCACATATGGGAAATAAATTAGTACAAACTACCTTTTCAGTAATCATCTGTTGGATGTGAAATATCAACAAGATAAAGGTAGAAAACTAAATAAGGATGTGAATATTAATCATTCAACAGATGAAAGATAGATGTCTTTGTAGAGGCCCAACTTCTCAGCTGATATAAATCAAAAGAGATCTGTCAGAGCTGTGTTGATTTATGTCATCTGGGGATTCACCTTCATGTTTCTCCTAAAGCAGGAGACAAGATGTCTGTTCAAGTCTACTCAGATCATTAATGGAGGTATTTTAAAGAACAAGAGGACAATCTAGTACACATTCCCATTGACATTCAATGGCAATTTAATGCCTAATTCCCATTATTGGCTTTGTAAAATCTCTCTATAAAACTTCTGCTTTACATTACCATATTTATATGTTCCTAAGGATGGATATGTTTCCTGGAATCTGCTTCCAGTTAAACAATCATCAGATTTTCCTTGGGAAAAATAAATTCTAATTAAACATATAAAAAAACATTGGTTTAAAATACTCTCAGTTTCCATCTCATTTCATTTGTCCTATGAAACATAGATGTATCTTGCTGTTGTTTGAAGAGTGACAGTAGATTTGGTAATAGACGTGTAAGAACAATGATGGGAGTGAGAAATTTGTCATCATGATAATTTGATGCAACGCAGGAAGACTGCAGTAAAATACATTATTCCTAACTGTTAATAAGTCTTCCACATATGTAACAAGGTAGTATGGAAATGCTGGCCAAGAAAAAAAAAGGTAACTCAGCATTACAAACAAAAACTGCAAATATAAACTAAAAAAAAGAAACGGGGGGAGGGAGGGGGAAGGGGGTGGAGGGCTGAGATGATACCTGTGGTACCTGTTATTCCCTTTTATTCATAAGCTCAGTTGTTTTCTATTATTAACATGTAGGCAAACATATATCTGAGCCCTGATGTTGCATGAGTTATTTGTGCTTTAAGGCACACAGATGAATCATAGAATCATAGAATATCCCGAGTTGGAAGGGACCCATAAGGATCATCAAGTCCAACTCCTGGCACCGCACAGTTCTACAGAAAAGTTTAGACCATGTTACTAAGTGCACAGTCCAATCACTTTTTAAATTCAGACAGGCTTGGTGCAGTGACTACTTCACTGGGGAGCCTGTTCCGGTGTGCAACCACCCTCTCGGTGAAGAACCTCTTCCTGATGTCAAGCCTAAACTTCCCCTGCCTCAGCTTAACACCATTCCCGTGGGGCCTATCACTGGTGTTTACAGAGAATAGGTCACCTGCCTCTCCACTCCCCCTCACGAGCAAGTTGAAGACTGCGATGAGGTTCCCTCTCAGCCTCCTCTTCTCCAGGCTGAACAGGTCCAGTGACCTCAGCCGCTCCTCATACGTCTTCCAGTCTATGCCCTTCACCATCTTTGCCACCCTCCTCTGGACACTCTCCAACAGTTTAATGTCCTTTTTGTATTGTGGTGCCCAGAACTGCACATAGTACTCGAGGTGAGGCCACACCAGAGGGGAGTAGAGTGGGATAATTACCTCCCTCAACCGACTAGCAATGCCTACATGAATGCATGTCTGTAGGAAGGAGTCACCCTTTAGGGATTTTCCCTGTGCCCATGAGAATACAACTCCACCAGGTGACTGTATTGCCAACAGGCTTTGTATAGAAAATGTAATCTTTCATCCATAAGTGATTATGGATTAGGAGTAAACCCAAGGAAGTTAACAAAACTGTTCTATAAGGAAACAGTAAAGTCTTGGCTTCGAATTTTTGGTAGCCTTTGGCTGGCCAGGAGAACCAGACACATTAAATATGAGGAAAAGAAATTTGATTGTATCTTCAGAAGTCATGTGCAAGGCAACCAGATATAACTAGGCAACATGGATGTTGTGAGGTTGTGATGAAAGTTTGTGATGTGAGGAGAAAGACACCTTCCCTTCCCTTTTGTGATGTGAGGAGAAAGACACCCTCCCTTCCCTTATGTAAGTTTACTGTTTATGATTACACTTTTTAAAAACATAGGGATTAAAAGGTATTTTATCACTGTCTCTAGTTCAACCTTCATTTCTAATTAGGACTAAGATCAAAGCTAAGGCCTGTTTATGAGGAAATTATTTATTGGAGTTCTTAAAACCATCAAGGAGGGAGATGGGCCCACGTCTCTGGGCCTGTGTTTCATTAGTAGCACTGTAAATAATTTTTCCTTTTAACAAGCAGAATATTCCTTATAGCAGCTTGTATGTGTCTTCTCTTTTCACCATATGTATCTGAGAAGAGCCTGCCTTTGTTGTCCTGAGGGCACAGTGCTAGCTCAGACTTTCCTCCCTGACCCCAGGTGGTTTTCTAGGGGACTGTGTCACCTGCTCTGTCATTTCCCAGCCTGTACTGACTAACAAGGTTGTACCATCCTGGGTGCAAGACTTCATATTTAGCTTTTTCATTTATATATTTTATATTATTATATATACATAATGGGAAGAGATGAATTATTGATACTTTTTTTTTTTTTTTTGTAATTTATTGTATGACATGTTAAAACACACTGCCCAGGAGGATTTTAATAGAATGATGGAAGAGTTCAGGACAAGAGGAATGTGCTTGCTGAATTTTTATTGTGATATATTTGTCAAGGGCTGGGGGGCTGGGTTAGAACATAGACTTAAAACTTAATTTTTCATTGACTGGCATTGTAATTAGAGACAATATTTCAACAGCAAAGTTGCAAGTTACAAGAATATTTGGGTAAAGAATTTTTTGTTTGTCCAGCTGGTAGTGCAATGTGACTCCAAGGATACTACAGCATTGCAAATAGATGCATGATTATTCTTATTGTTAATGAAATTGTTGTTTTATCATTAAGAGTAGGGGGAAAATGTTGTCACTCATTTCATCTGGTAAACACTATTTGTTTTGTCTTAACTCAGATCAAGATAGTGAGCTTACTGCAAACATGAGAATCTGTCTTCATTTCTAGTTTAAAATGTCTTACAAGTACTTTAAATCAATGCATTGTATTGTAGAAAGAAGTGCCTGAAAAAGGGATTCCCATCATCTAGGAAATTTTATTTCCTATCTAATTCTTCTCCAAAATAAGAGTAAAAAGCCAAAATGTCATTGCCCAATAACAATTTATTTTCAGTCCTTATGCTACCTGTAAGCTAATATCAAGACTTCCATTTATTTCAGTGGTACAAGAACTTTTCATTCTTACAAAAGGCAGCTAAGCACCACACAACCGTTTGCTCCCTCCCTCCCTCCCTCTACTTACTCCTGCAGTGGGATGGGGGGGAGAATTGAACAAAAAAAAAAAAAAAAAAAAAAAAAAAGGTAAAAACTCACAGCTTGAGATAAAGACAATTCAATATGGCAGAAAATGAAAGGATAATAATAACAATAATAGTGATAAAAGAATATACAAAGCAAGTGATGTACAACATAATTGCTCACCACCCGCCAAACAAACTAGTGGCTGCTCACCACCCTGATTCCAACTCAGTGTTATTACTCTGCACGACACTATGTGGTATGGAATATCCTTAGGCCAGTCTGGGTCAGATGTCCTGGTTCTGTCCTCTCCCAGCTTCTTCTGCACCCCCAGTTTTCTCGCTGGCAGGGCAACACAAGAAGCTGAAAAGTCCTTGACTCAGTGTAAGCACAGCTCAGAAATAACTAAAACATCAGCATGTTATCAGCATTATTCTTGTCCTAAATCCAAAACACAGCATCGCACCAACTAATAGGAAGAAAATTATCCCAGCCAAAAATAGGACAAGTACCCAAAACTAGAATCCTTGGATTGTGATGATTTTTATTAACTGAAATTCTCCATTTAGTCCAGCAGTAAAAATCCTAACATTGACTTGATATTACTACAGAATTCTTTCTCTAAGTTTTATAACTGACTTTGTTTTCTTTCGTAGCTGACTTTGTTTTCTTTCATAGCATGGACCTTGTGGTTCACTTTCTTCCGAACCCATTTTTTTTTTTTTAATATATATATAATACATTAAAAAAGTCCACCATAGAAATTGGTTTAACTGAATTCCTCAGACAAATTTATATTATTTAAAGGTAAATAAATCTGTTGCATAAAGTACATAAAAGTAATGAAGTGTCCAGATGGAGCTTTCTACCCATCAAAGAAGTAATCAGCATTTTGCTTAGCAACCAATCTTTAACTATGCTAGTTAACCTTGAAGGTGGAAACAGAAGTGGAAGATCTGCTTAACTAGATTAGAATTGATTGGTTCCATAAAATGTCTTTGAATAAAAGGTGATAAATAACCTAACCTTTGGAAGATATCATACAAATAAAGTATACTTTAAATGATTTTTTCATCTTGAAGGTGTTTGATCAATCACTTTGTGTCTTGCTGACATACATTGTCAGCAAGATATTTCAGTTTTTTAATAGTTTTGATACTCTTTTCAAAGGAAGCAATTGATGGAGAGGAAATAATAAGGTTGTTGTTACTTCAGGTAAAGAAAAAGCATAATTTCAAATATGAGAAACAGCAATATGATAAGCATGCCAAGCTGTTAACCAAGCACTCTTCTTAGTTCAATTTGTTTTTCTAAAAATATACAGGCTTGGTGACAACTATGATATTCAGAACAAATCCGGGGAGGGAATTGTTGTGGTTTAATCCAGCAGTCAGCTAAGCACCACATGCCATTGGCTTACTCCACCTGCCCTTCCCCTCCCCTCTTCCCCAAGTGGGATTGGGGAGAGAGTTGACAAAAAGGGTAAAATACTCCTGGATTGAGATAAAGACAGATTAGTAGGACAGAAAATGAATAGACGATAGTAGTAACAGTAGTAGTAGTAGTAGTAGTAGTAGTAGTAGTAGTAGTAATAGAATATACAAAACAAGTGATGCACAAAGCAATTGCTCACCATCCATTGGCTGATGCCCAGCCTGTCCCTAAGCAGTGGCAGCCCCACCCTGGCTGACTCCCACCAGTTTTATTGTTCCAGATGATGCCACATGGTATGGGCCAGTCTGGCTCAGCTGTCCTGGTTGTCCCCTACCAGCTCCTTGGGCAACCCCAGCCTTCTCACTGGCAGGGTAATGTGAGAAGCTGAAAAGTCCCTGAGTAAGTGTAAACACTGCTTAGCAGTAACTAAAACATCGGTGTGTTATGAGCATTATTCTCATCCTAAATCCAAAACACAGCATCATGCCAGCTACTAGGAAGAAAATTAACTCTATTTCAGTTGAAACCAGAGTATTATCACAGCAGAAATAGACCAATGGAGCAATTAATTTTCCTGCTACAATTAGTGGTAACAGAGAGGTGTTTTCAGAGAGCAAGTCATCTCATCCCCAAAAGATGTTTAACATAAGGAGGCTGAATGACCTGTCCAAATGTCTTATTTATTTATAGATTGAAAAGAGGAATGGGATTCATCTCATGAAATGAGGATATCTACATTCTACCATATGATTTACCACAACCTGAAATAGTCTATCACAACTTCTGTATCTCATGTATCTGTATGTATATGTATATTGTGTATATATATATATAATGTGTATATATATATAATGTATGTATATGTATGATGCTTCTGTATCCTTCTGCTCTGTATCTTTCAATTGACTTTATGAACTTTTTTTGACTCTATATCTCAACTGTGAACAACACACAGTGAAATTATTTACAGCATTGGTCTTTTAGATGTGGTCAACCTGATTGCTATTTCCATCAAATTGACTAGAGCTTCTAATACAAAAAGGTAATGACAAACTTTATTGAGTCTTTGGAATTCAAATGAGAACAATTGTCATAATCATAATAAAGAAAAAAAAAATAATACATCATCTTCTAAAATTCATTCCCCTGTATTTGAAGCAATGAAAACTATGAAGACAAACTTTACATATAATGACATGGTAACGACTTTCATTTTCACATTTTCTCTGTTTTAATAGGAAATGTATGTATTAAAACTATTGCAAATATTTGAGTTATAAGAACTCAGGAAATTCCAAGTGACATTGATGTCCTCTTTTACAGACAAGAAAAGAATAATATGTCAGTGAAAAAGTTCAATCAAAGCTAATGGAAACATTAAATTTTAAGTAAGCAATGTCTATGACAGTTTGGTCCATTATGATCCAGTTTGATCCTAAAAAGAGCTGGAAGAAGTTATCACTGGAAACAGTGAAGAAGTATGGCACTAATCTGAAATTTGTCAAAATCAGATTCGGCACCTTACTGCAAACACTTTTTTTCCAAAGAATGTTATGTTACAGTTTCAGCATTTGGGCCTGTTTGTGATAAGCTTGCATTCAAATCTACTCAAGCCAGGTAGCTGATACTGTACTTCAGTCAAAGTACAGTTTGTTTTGACAATTTAGGTTTATGTGACCTCCTCAGAGATGTTACAATTGTCTTTGCTGGAAAGCCTGGTGTTGATACCTAGCAATATTTTACTTTAGGTGACTATGACTGTCGGGCAGCACTTGAACTCTAGAAATGACAGAATATGGGAGAAAAGCCAAACAGGCTGTCTTCTACTGACTTTATGCTGAACATCCAGAAGTTAAGCCTTTTTAATTTTCAAAGATCTGATTCTCATGCATTTGACTGAAAGAAACTATATGATACCAAAATCATCTTCAACCACACCATCTGGTAGCAGCTCATAATCTTACAGTAGCTAAGTGTCATGAAAGCCAATTTAATAATTAATTCAGGTATTTAGGACATCCATTGTATGTCTCTCTGATGCTATCCACATAGTTTATCATTCAAGAGTCTCCTTTGGTCTGATTTTTATTTCATACTTAGGAACTCTGATCCAGGACCTCCTCAAGTGATAGGAAATCTGCATACTAACAGTAAAATCATGTTAAGTGTGAAATATGGCTTCCCCATTTCTGATCCAAGAAAAATAATCATAATTCTCCTTTCCCTTGCTGAAACTTAACAGTCTGCCAGGTGGCAACCACAATTTCAGAGACATATGCTTGAAAGGCAAAATGTCTATCCAGTCATCCTGAGACAATTGCCTTCAAAAATGTGATTCCAATGATAACTATATTGGATTTGGAGCTGCACAGCAAAATAGAACTCATGGTCTCAGAGGCTTTTAAAAAACATTTGGCTTGATGCTAGAATCACTCTGTGCTAGCAAATAGTTTGTTTTCTCTCTCTCCTTTTTTTTTTTCTTTTTTTTTTTTTTCTTTTTTTCTCTTTTCTCACATCTAAAGTGTCCCCAGAGTAGATGGGGCATTGTTTCTTCATTTTAAAGATGCAATTAGAAGCAAAGTAAGTAAAGATTCAGACATCTGGACAAGCTCTGAGCCAAAATTCCGGATGTCTTTTCTAACACACTTACCCTTCACATCTGCTGTAGGGTAAAAAATAAGGAAAAGCAAACCAAGCAGTCCATCCCTACCCCCTCCAGATACCTGCACATGGAAACTTGCACATCGAAACAGTAGGTCTACGGGACCTACCGTTCCTGTTGGCCTTCTGTACATGACACCAAGGGGTGAGAAAGGTCTCCTGGACTTCACTGTGATTTCATTCAGACACAATGTATTGATCCTTCCAAACTCCTTATGTAATACACAAAGGATGATCTGGATGGGCTTAATAAATACAAGTGACAGATAAAAATAAGACAGGGGCCATTGTATGCTTCATGGTCTTCAGACAGTGGGTAGCCCCTACATAACTGTAGACCTGTGGTAGACAAGAGGGACCTTGAAAGCCCTGGGGTGAGAAGCTTTGGGAATTTGTATAGTCCAACAATGCACACATTCACACTTTTCTCCCAAGAACCGAGTGTCCATGTCTGTAACAGAATCATTTTTTTCCCCTCTTGAAATCTCTCTCTGAATGGGTCTGTAATGTTTCAGCCATAACAAATTTCATCTGTCCCTTGGATTAATGTTTATGCTTAATTCAGGTGAAGAGAAGTTCAGAGTCCAGAGTCTGGAAATTATCCTGCACCTGGGACGGGGAAACCCTGGCTGCACGTACAGACTGGGCGATGAGACGCTGGAGAGCAGCCTAGAAGAGAGGGATCTGGGGGTCGTGGTAGACAGCAAGTTGAATATGAGCCAGCAGTGTGCCCTGGCAGCCAGGAGGGCCAACCGTGTCCTGGGGTGCATCAAGCACGGCATCGCTAGTAGGTCAAGGGAGGTGATTGTCCCACTCTACTCCGCGCTGGTGCGGCCTCACCTCGAGTACTGTGTGCAGTTCCGGGCACCACAGTATAAAAAGGACATGAAATTGTTGGAGAGTGTCCAGAAGAGGGCTACAAAGATGGTGAAAGGCCTGGAGGGGAAGACGTATGAGGAACGGCTGAGGTCACTGGGCCTGTTCAGCCTGGAGAAGAGGAGGCTGAGGGGAGACCTCATCACAGTCTACAACTTCCTCGTAAGGGGGTGTCAAGAGGCAGGAGACCTTTTCTCCATTAACACCAGTGACAGGACCCGCGGGAATGGGGTTAAGCTGAGGCAGGGGAAATTTAGGCTTGACATCAGGAGGGGGTTCTTCACTGAGAGGATGGTTGCACACTGGAACAGGCTCCCCAGGGAAGTGGTCACTGCACCGAGCCTGACTGAATTTAAGAAGAGATTGGACTGTGCACTTAGTCACATGGTCTGAACTTTTGGGTAGACCTGTGCGGTGTCAAGAGTTGGACTTGATGATCCTTAAGGGTCCCTTCCAACTCAGGATATTCTATGATTCTATGATTCTATCTTCCAGCCTTGTACACGTCGCCAGTAACCAAAGAGACCGATGCATTTCCCATTCAAAAAAGCACAAAGAACAAGAAGATCTTGGAAAGAGTATTCAAAGGAGGAGTGCAAAAGCAGAGAATATTCAGAGTTTTCACTTTACAGATTCTTTAGACTGTGATGGCTCTATCTTTGTGACCACTTCAGGCTTCACAATTTTACATCACTAACAACCCACACTAGCAACCCCCTGTTCAGTGCACAGGAAGGTTAGCTGAGTTTATTTGGTTTTATTTCTCCAAGCTAGTCACCCACAGTTTTTCAAGACTAAGCCTATTACTGATTTTCAAGGTCTTTTCCAACCTATGTGATTCTATGATTCTATATCTAGCTTTCTTGGGCTAATTAAATGTACAGAGATGATCTCTTCTCTTGTCAGTAACTTGAGTAATCCACAAGTTTCAGGAAAGGAAGTGAAAATATTTAATCATAAAACAGAATTAATGGAAAATGATTTTTCTTGCCATCAGTCATACAATATTGTCTTATTTTCATGATACAGCATTCTTTGCAGCTAAAATTCAGAACTCTCCATTGCAAGTGATGCTTTTAGTAGTGAAGTTTATCCACTGTACATTTAAAAGAATAAAAAAAAAAAAGAGAGAGATAAAAAGTGAGAGCAGGTGCTCCTGACTCCAACTGCTATTACCAGCAGAGGTATTTCATATTTCTGATGCATCCATCTATGTGGCCTTACCTCAGGTGATTAGTGAGTTTAAAAGATGTGACATTTGCAGCTTACTGATGTTACATACTGGCCAGTACCATATCAATCACTGCTGCTAGACACAAATGCGGCCTGTCATCAGAAGACATCTCTTTTCCCAAAGCAGTTTTATGTCAAGATGAGAGCAGTGTGCTCCTGCCTGAGCTAAGACAGATCAACTCTGCTGAAGTCCATAGAATTATGCAAAAGTTAAACTAGGTTACATTGACCTATATGTGGTAAATCCTCCTTTCATCTATTCCCTGGTAAACTCAGTGTGAATACAGTGATCTTAGTGATGCTACTGCAGTATTATACTACTGCACTGGGGGTGTGCATATGAACTTAGCTTCATGTGTTACTACTGTAACTAACTGGAGTTTTTTTTTTTTAATGTACTCTTGTTACAACTGGGAAGCACTGATTATAGGAATGTAATATTTTAAACAGTGTCTACATCAGATTTCCCATAATATATCAGCTGAAAGACTTGTGCTGTTAAGAAGTCTCCCATTTCATTTAAACCTTTGATATCCATTGGAGAACAAGTCCTACGAGAAGCGGCTGAGAGAGCTGGGCTTGTTCAGCCTGGAGGAAAGGAGGCTCAGGGGCGACCTTATTGCTCTCTACAGGTACCTTAAAGGAGGCTGTAGCGAGTTGGGGGTTGGCCTGTTCTTCCACGTGCCTGGTGACAGGACAAGGGGGAATGGGCTTAAGTTGCGCCAGGGGAGTTTTAGGTTGGATGTTAGGAAGAACTTCTTTACCGAAAGGGTTGTTAGACATTGGAACGGGCTGCCCAGGGAAGTGGTGGAGTCACCATCTCTGGAGGTCTTTAAAAGACGTTTAGATGTGGAGCTTAGGGATATGGTTTAGTGGAGGACTGTTAGCGTTAGGTCAGAGGTTGGACTCAATGATCTCAAGGTCTCTTCCAACCTAGAAATTCTGTGATCTGTGATCTGTGATTTGATAAAGGCTTTGACCTCCTTGGGTGGTTGGTTAACCTTCCTGGAAATTTTGGTGTTATTGGCATCTAGATACCTGAATTTTTTGACTGTCTCATGACTGAATTAGGACACTTAAACTTCTGCATTTCTCCCATTGTGCAATAGAAATATTAATATCTATGGTGGGTTAACCTTCACTGGCTGCCAGTTGCCCATCAAGCTGTTCTCTCACTCTTCCTCCTCAACAGGACAGGAAGACAAAATAAGATGAAAAACTCATGGGTCAAAGTAGAGATAAGGAGATCATTTACCAACTACTGTCATGGGCAAGACACTCAATTTGGGGGAGATTAATTTAACTTACTGCCAATTTGAAAAATAGAGTAGGATAGAGAGAAAAAAAGATTAACTGCCAATTTGAAAAATAGAGTAGGATAGAGAGAAAAAAAGATAAAACTAAAAGCTTCTCCCCTTCTCCCACACCCCCTTACTACCCCTTCTTCCCAGTCTCAACTTCATTCCCAATTCTTCTACCTCTCCACAAATCTAGTCAGTGAAGTTTTGAGGTATTATTTCTGCTTGATGGTTATTTGCTGACAGTCATGTCCCAGTAGGTACCTCAGGCCCAGAGTCATGCTAACATGACGTTTTCCATGTGTTAGTTTTCTCAGGCCAGGGTGCACCCTGATGCACCCCTAAATTAATTCTTCTCACCTGTCCCAGAGTTTGATTTCTGTTATGAGGACAAGGAGGGCCTGCAGAGCACTTGGATCAGCATACTGATCTGGAAAAGAGGAAACCCAAAACAATTCAGGAACATTGATGTGCATCAACCATACAACATGAAAGACTCCATAACCCTATAATCTCCCTTCATACTCAGTGGAGAAATACCACCACCACCAGTTATAGTTGGTGATCTAATCAGACAAAAACTGAGTGATTCCTTGGGAATGCATAAATGAAGAAGGAACCTAGGGTGACTGGTCATCTTAGTTAGGAAATTCTATGTCTGAATTTATGGAAGATGAATACTATCACTTTGTTAAATGTTAATGTTAGAGCAAATTCTCAACTGTTTAAGTGGGTATATTCTTACCACAGTGTTTTATCAACCATGAACACAATTAGTCCTATTCATTTCTGTAGGGGTCTTTACAGTAGCTCATTGGATACCTCTCTAGAGAAACGGTGTTTGTTCATAAATTTCATGCATTTCTCCTAGAGTTTTAAAGCTTTCTAGTCTTGCAGCTCTGAAATATTTATAGCTGTTTGTAATCACTGAAATGCTTTTTTGGGAATCATTTAAGCTGTTGTTTTAAAAATGTATAACTATGGCTTGCTTTACAGTTATTTCTCATTTTAGATTCAAAATATCTCTTTCTTCCACTACTTGCTTACTCACTCAACCTTAGGGTTAGGAGTGGGAAACAGAAGAGAGATCCTAGGCATGACACTTTGTCAATTTGCCTTTAAGACTAGTAATACTGAGGCAGTGATTACGTCTCTCTGTTTTTTTTTTTTTTTTTTTTTTTTTTTGTTATCAGTAAGAGCTTGAGAGATTGGAAGAGGATTCACTGGATTTGACTTTTTTATTTTTTTTATTATTTATTTTTTTTTTTTCTCTGGTTGCATTTTGCAGTATATAAAGCTCTCCTTGCAGCTGAAAATGCCTATCCTGTCTGCTCACACTCTTTCTGGCTCCATCAGTCTGAAGTACTCAGATAAAACACTACAGAAGAGGATGGTAGGAAAAGAGAATACTGAAATAATTATTGATTGGCTGTTTTGACATAACTGGCAATCTTCCTAGTCTTGCATCTTAGTTTCAGTTCATTTCCAGGTGACATATCAATATAAAATATATGTAATAACAATAATGATAGAAAATTATAACAATTTTATGAAAATGATGATGATGATGACAGTATCAATAATATCACATTGTACTTAGCAATGTTATAGTTTACAGCATTTTATATAAATGTCACTATTATTATCTCTGTGGCTTTTTAAATGGATAGTGAATCCAAGAAATAAAGAAAATAGTGTGTTCAAGGTCACTCCACAAAGCAACGGAAAAGCTATGAACACAAATCAGGTTTCCTGAATCCCAGGCCAGCTTTTTAATGTATGGCAAGAATGCTTCTAGATAGCAGGCACTTAAGAGGATGAAATACCAGTGCATTATATGAAAAGCATCACATTAAAAATTTTTGCTTTTCAGATTTTATGGACTATTCACTTTTATGAAATCCAGAAATTTACATTTATTTCCAAGACACAAAGGAAAAAGAAATGACACTCCACGACTGTTACTATTCATAAACTTTTCTGGCAGTATGTTTTTTTTGAATAAAAAGCATCGGGAGACTCGTACAAGTTGGATGCATAATACATAATACACGGTATACATTATAATTACTAGAGGTATTACTGTATTCATACGAACTGAAGGTATGGCTATGTATGCATAGACTGGATAGTGGACCCAACTACTGGCTCTGTCTGCCTGCCCCTGTCACAAACTAAAAGATTATGTGAGGTAAAATCTCAGCTTCTTGTATCTTGATATAATCTGAATGAGGCCATCTCACTCTTCCACTGAGGGAGGCAGGTATCACCTAACACCACAAACTATTCATCATTAAATGGCCAGCAGTTGTATTTTAGCAGCATTAGAGTTTCTGAAAGTATCTCATAATCTAGCTTTGTGCATTGGTTTGCTAGGTATCACTGTGATTTTGCATGAAGATCTCAAAACAAACAAACCGAAAACAAAACAATACAAAGCAAAAAACTCCTTATCTGATGGCCTCAAAAGTTAAATAAATGCTAATTTGTATGCAATGTTCTTTGTCTAGAGGTGATCCCAGTTTGCCAATTATTAACATTACTTTTGATTAGTTCAGCAAATCTCAAAGGAGATATGTTGCATTAATAATGAGCTGTAGGCATTAGCAGTACATGTGAAGATCTTGCTGTACTCTCTGTGGGTAGTCCCACTGAGAATATTTGTAGAAAAGCAGTATAAATAAGGAAACTTTTAAAATGCCCTAGATTCTAATGACTTGGAGAATTTGGGGCACTTACACTTTTTAAGATCTTTATATTTTTTTCTAGGATGGTGAAAAGAAGCGGAATTAAAGCTGTTTAAAAAGGCCAAAAATAATGAGATTATCTTTGCAACTTCACATTAAAATAATCTAATTTTTGAAGCTAACTTTACAAATAAACAGTGAGTAATATTTTCCACTCTTTTTTTTTTTTTTTTTTTTTTTTTTTTTCAGGAATCACAGATTTTTCTCAGAAATTTAAACCATTTTGCTGCAGGATTTCATGAAGGACCATGGATCACTGCAGTAGAGAAGTACCATGGATCACTTCCGCTGGCAGTTCTGCCCAGCTGTTAATTACTTCTACACTATGAAATGTTCATAGTTAGACTGCATGAATAATTAAACTATGTAGCCAAACAGTCTGAAATAGATAGATTGCATGAAAGTGAAAAACCTAAATTTGTGTGTGATGTGTGACAAAATATTCCATTCAAGAGAAGATGATTTATTAATTACTTAGTTATCAGCATATTTAAGAACATGAAGAATATAAGACGAATGAGATTCACAAATGAAAATAAATATTTCTTTTTTTTCTTCCTTTTTTTTTTTTTTCAAAAAGTTTTTAATTTTCTCTTTTTCATTTTTAGAATTTTTTTTTGTCCCTTTTGTGCTTGTGTATCCTCACTTAGGTCATACAGTGGGCATAGGAGTAGTTCACTGATAAATGGTGTTCACTGATAAATGTCTGTTGTGAGAAAACATGCATGCTAATTAAGACCTGAAAATATCTTCCAAATTATTTTCTTCCAAATTTAATTATATCAAAATTATGTTCTTAGTTTGCATTTTTAAAACAAGTTGGCAAAGTTTGGGCTGTGATAGTTACTTTTCTTTGTATAAGCTTACATGATGCTATGTTTTGGATTTTTGATTAAAATAATGGTGACAATACACTGTTATTTTTTAAGTTGTTGCGGACAAGGTGCACAGAGAGCCAAAGACTTTTCAGTTTCTTGTGCTGCCCTGCCAGCGAGGAGGCTGGGGGTGTACATGGAGTTGGCAGGGGACAGAGCCAGGACAGCTGACCCAGACTGACCAAAGGGATATGCCATAACAACATGCTCAGCAATAAAGAATGGTGAAAGGAAGGAGAAAGAGGGGGGTAGTTGGAGTTTTGGTGTATGCCTTCCCAAGAAACCATTGCATGAAATGAACCCTGTTTTCCTGAAAGTGGCTGAACACCTTCCAGCTGATGGAAAGTAGCAAATGACTTCCTTGTTTTGTTTTGCTCATAAGCAAGGTTTTTGCTTTACCTAGTGAACTGTCTTTTTCTCAACCCATGAATTCTCACATTTCCACCTTTCTGATTCTCTCCCCCATCCCACCTGGAGAGAATGCGTGAGAGTCTGTGTGGTGCTCAGCTTCCTGCTGGAGTTAAACCACAAAAGTTAGTAAGAGGAAGTTTTCATGTGAAAACTAAAAAGTCAAGGTAGAAATTAAATATTTTGTAGCCAAAAACTAAATGAAATTTCCTATGCCAAAAGATTGAACAAGACCTTCAGCAGTTTGAAGAATGATTCCCGGGGAAAGGAGCAATTATATAAGAAGATTAGATGTGATTTTTCCAGTTTATAGTAAGCAGCATAATTTTATCTAATTCATTGCTTTTCTTCTAATTCAATTTAGGATTAAATTAGGTTCTTCATTTCACCAATGTATATCTGAATTAAATATAAAGGTTTGGACTTCCCTATATACTAAATTTTCTATTATATGAGCTAATGCGTAGATACAAAACACCAGTCAAGATCTGGAAAATGAGCTAATACTTTTAAAGGTGAAGAGTTTGATTGTTTTCTCACTGTTCAACACCTGTAAGTCCCAAAGTTTAAATACCACAGTAAAATAATAGTTTAGTATGTGTGTGGATGTTGTATGGTCTACCACGATAACATAACTGTTTTATTAAAAAAGACACAAAATAATTTACTGACTAAATATAGAAAAAAAAAAAAAGCTACTAAAAACAGTGTAAGGTGTAAGCAGTTTTGAATCAGAATGTTATTAGAAAATGTTCTTACAAATTTATGCCTTTAACTTACAACAAAATATTTTTTTTCCTTTAACCATTGGATCTACTTTAATGTCATAGAAATGGATGGATGAATAAATGAATTGATGAGAATCCAAATATCCCATTATACTTCCATTCACAGAATAAAATATACTTATTTCAACCAAGCATGTATACTCTAAAAGTACATTGTATGGTACATTATAATAAAGCAGCAACAATAAATCTAAGGCAGTGATTATTTTGGTCAGTATAATTTGTCATTTTCTGTGCTCATTCTCCAATGACTTTAAGATTCTCATTGCCTCTTCTGCACATAAATCAAAATATATGCTTTTCCATAGTTTTATATTTTGTTTCTTTAAATAAGTTAATGTAGACTTTGTGTTATAAATCAAATAAAAATATATATATAGTTGGTGCGCCTCACTTGGGAAATAGATTGAATTTGTAAGGAACAGGCCAGAGTCTGTTAACAACAATTTGGTTGGGGTGGCTAGTCTTGCAATGAATAGGTCTGCTAATGCAACTGAACCTTAAGCCTTGAATCTTATTTTCCAAAAGAAGTGTTACATCAAAAATTTTCTCTGCCATACATAAGCATGTGAGAGAGAATTTAAAATCAATTAAAAAACAATAGCTCGAAGAAAGGTAGATTCCTACCCATAAATCACCTAATATGGTATAGACTCCCACAAATCCTATCATAGTAAATTCCAGGATCACCTGCATGATTCTTAGTTTGTGTTTTCTCAAGTGAAAAGGCAGAATTAAGGCTTTTTATATGCTGGGACTTTCAAAAACTCTCCAGTGCCTAACTTCCATTTTAATTGTTCTGCATTTTTAAACACCTAAATATATTCATACATCTGCTTCAAAATCCTTTGTCTTTGTGCACATTGCTTATATTCTCCTTAAATATAACAGCCAAACACTTTGCAGTCACTAATAGATTTTTTCCCTGTAAGAGAGGGAAGTATTCTCACAGCTCCAATAGTCTGAGAATAGAGTCTGTAATAGATTTAGAGACTTTCCCAGGGTCACACAGAGAGTCTGGGATGAAGCCAAAAAGTGAACTCATGCTCTTCAAATTCAATCTACTGCTTTAGCTGTAAAACCACCACACTGGTCACCCCTTCTTTGTTTCAGAAAGAACGAGTATGAGCAGAGAGGATGATGGTTTAAACATACTTTTGTCTCCTTTTCATTATTGTCTGACTTCTTCCTTAATTATTTCACTCCTTGTGCTAATATGCAACAGATTGTCTTGAACATGATATGGTCCACTAGAATCTCACTCCACTGCAACTTCATTACTTGGCAATTGTAATTGTAATGCTTCATTTGTCTTTGATGTAACTTCATAAGTGACAATTTTGAGACTGTATGGAGAATAGGCTAATGTTTCTGCAGAGCCTAATGTATCACATTGTATTACTGCACTTAACAGTGTTGCTGCTCATGCATTTTTTCACAATGCTTTACAGTGAGAGTTGAAGGCTAAGTAAACAAATATCCCGGTGGAATAGGATTCAGGCACTGACTTGGGACTTGCTGTGGGAAAAAGTTCACATGAGGCAAGATGAGATTAAGACAATGAAAAAGAATAAAAATGAAAAGGACTAAAACAAAAAAAGATTTATTGTTCTTTGGGAAATCTCAAGGCCATGGATTTCTGTTCTTACTTAACACTGCACTTTTGTATTTTCAGAAAGAATCCAGAGGTATGCAGAGAAAGAGTCATCATGGTGAGTAACTTGCACAACTAAGTTTAAAAATATGTGGAAGTGTTCTTATTGTCAGCTTTTGAAACATAATCAAATTATCAAATTAAAATCAAATAATCAAATTTAATATGAGAAAAAATATTGTTAAAAGAGTTCTTCCCATGAAAAGCATTTTAAAGCTTTTATGATTATTTTGATGTTTTCCTTTGTATGCAGATGCACATACAGTATCCTACAGACACATTACCACCTCTCCTAGTACTTGATGGTTTAAAGTAGAAGCTTTTGTCTTAGGAGCTCCATATTTCTGCTATTTCTCCATCATCTGGATTAACATTTGGGTTTGTGACATCTCACTTATAAGAGTGGCAGTGGAGAGAATTATGACTTCAGGTGAGGGAGAAGAGGTAGGAATAGATGAGATGTTCAGGAATGAGTCTCATGTTTCTGTAGAAACACTTGTGAGCACAAATTTGCAATCTAAAGAAAATAAAAATAAAAAGATACAAAGTATTACATAGCTGCAAATTTATCCGATGGATTGTTATGCAGATTTTCTGGGAGCATCTGAGACTGAGGATCTAAATGCAATTAAATTTGATTTACCAAAATGCAGCAGAGGAAAATTTAAAATAGAAGAGCAGCATGTAAATTTGAATTAATCTTTGTTTCCTCTTTATCTTCCTTCCCTTAGCTTTCATATATAGCTTCCATCACAATAATGTTTGAGTGTAGGCAAACCTACAGCAATGTAGACTGGTACAGCTCTTCAGTGAAACTCCATTAATTTATAGTGCTGACAACATGACCTTACTAACATTGTTGGAGTTTGATGCTTACCACAGATTCAGAAAATAGCTTTGAAAGACATGATTGATTATGTTATATTTCCTTCTTATAAAGAAAGTGGATATTTCTCTCTGGAACTTTTAATTCCCTTTGACAGTTCAAGTGTAACATGTATAATCAGAATCAGGATGAAATCCATAGGATCAAGAAATGAAAAAGAGTAATTACATTATCAGATTAGAGGAAAAATTAACACAGTTTTAAAAGAATTACACTGATTTAATTGGTATATGAAAAAATGTTTCATTTTTGAGATAAAGAAAATACTAATATGTACTTTTTTGTAACCTTTTTTTGTTGTATTCTGTGGGATATGAACACATAAAACAGTTATGACATGCAGATGTCTCTAGATTTCTGAGCAAGGTAGGTAACACTGAGTATTCTTGATCTGAGAATGAGAGAGTTCAGGTGCAAGCAGAAGAATTGCAGTAGAAGGAATATTGCATATTTACTCAGCTTCTGATTGTTTTTTTTAACACAGATATGTATCCTTGGCACTCTCTACAAGTAAATTAGAACCACGAGGATGATTAAGGGGGTGGAGTATAACTCCCTTATGAGGAAAGGCTGAGGGAGCTTGGTCTCTAACTTGGAGAAGAGGAGTCTGAGGAATATAAACCTTATTAATGTTTATAAATACGTAAAGGGTGAGTGTCAGTATCAAAGCCAGGCTCTCCTTGGTGACATCTAATGGTAGGACAAGGGGTAATGGGTGCAAGATGGAACATAGGAGGTTCCACTTAAATATGAGATGAAAACTTTTCATGGTGAGGGTGACAGAACACCCAGGCGGGGTGTAGAGTCTCCTTCTCTGGAGACATTAAAAACACATCCAGACATGTTCCTATGTGACCTGATCTAGGTGTTCCTGCTCTGGCAGGGTACTGGACTAGATGATCTTTCAAGGTCCCTTCCAATACCTAACACTCTGTGATTCTGTGAAATTTATTGGTATATACTAAATACACTAACATGATTTGTCATTTTGGACCATAAACTCAAGTTGCCAGAAAATTTGCTGTTTATCTGAAGAAGCTAGTAGAAGTTTAAATGTCAATACCATTGTTATTATTCTGTTAAAATTAATTACAAAAAAATACAAATCCATAACTTCTAGGTTTATTTTGCCAGCACATTTCAGAATCTCTATCATCTGAACTGGACTGTTGTTTTTTCTGGAAGCACTTCTGTCACTATGTTGTTTTGCTGTCATTGTTTGTTTGTTTTTGGTTTTGATATATATATATATATATTATTTTGGTTTTGTTTCTGCTTCTGTTTTTTAATGGGAACATGGGGAAAGAGTGTTGATTAGTTGACTCTGAATGGACTTGACAGTTTTTCCCTACCTAACCGTGAAAACCCACCAGATAAGTTCAACTACCTATGTATTTATTTATTTTTATTTTTTGACAATATATTTCAAAGTATTTCATAACATTTATTTTTAACAACTTAATGTGGGATACAAAAATACAGCTCTTCCATTCGTATGTGTATTTCAGAAACTTTAGTTCCCATTTCCACATCTCACTTCATTTATGAGTTGGTCCTGGAAACATTTTAAATTCATAGATATGTAGTATACTTCCAGTATAATCAGAAAAATTGAAATTCATGATGTTTTTATGGCAGTAAAATCTATGTTTTTAAAATTTTAAATATTTAAATATGCAATTCAATATCATAAGCTACCCATTGAGTCTCACCACAGTTGGGATTCTATTTCAAATAAATCCAAATGACTTTGATTTTTAAAAAAATGTCTTCCAGGCTTCATGATGGACTTTTAAAATCTTAATTCAATCTTATAATCTTTAAATATGGTCATAAAAGAAATTGTTTTTCTTTCTCCTTCACAAAGCTTGGAAAGTTGGTTAAGAGGAGGGACATAAAGAACACTTAAGCAAGACAAAAATCTCAAGACATATTTCAGAGTAAGCATGAGCACACATATCTATTTTCACATCTAAGTGTTTTTAAAATTTCAGATTTAACCATTATGTCAGAAATCAGAAAATTATTGACATGCTTTTGTTTGAAATAGTTAATTTTAAATGAAAAAAAAGAATCAAAACTATAAACACTGCTACTCTGTTTCCAACTATGAAGACCAAAAAGAAAATAAAATGTAATATTTTCTGAAAATTTATAAAAAGCTCTAACAAGTTTCTAATGATCTAATAAAATGAGGACCAATTTTAGCAGTTCTAGCAATGGTCACGTTTCAGTAATATTATTTATCTTAGGTTAAAGTGTTTAATAATAATTATGCTTGTAATTGTGTAGCTCTGTAATACAGAACTAATATGCTATAACTGATATGCTATGTCTCTGTCTGGGTTTTACAGTTGTCCTAGGTAAGATTAGATATTTAAGGTTGAGATATCTAATGACAAAGAGATGAGGCCTGTGATGACAGTAGACTTTGAGTAGTGGAGACACAGAATGTGGTGTAGAGGATTTCAGACATGGGATGATAAAAGATGGGGCACAGACATACTGGAGATTCCGTGGCTATAAGCAACTCTTATCAGTTGTTTATCAGTTAAAGAAATGTATACCTGGATTTAGACAAAAGTAGTTTTAGTGGCAACAAAAGGAACAAAAGATATAGTGCCTGACATGTAATAAAAACCCTGAATATTTTAAAGTTGTTTGCAGACTGGAGCTTCAGATCAATGAAGAAAGAAAGAGGTGTACATGCATGTTAGCAAGCTTATAAGAATGACCCCAAGTGGAGCCTTAGTTCAGGAAGAACATCAACGTAAACCATCATGTGTGCCACCAAGAGATTCCAGATATGCTGACTGAGTGGAACACGCCTCCACCACCCAAACCAGATTGGAAACATCAGTCATCAGACCCAGTGGAAAAATAGACGGCTGAGAATAACTCTAAGAGAAGAATTTTCTCTTCTAAATAAAAAACAAACAAACAAACAAACAAAAAACCCTAAGCGTATAAGTTTAACTCTAGTATTATTATTATTACTTGACTTTTTCTCTTAATGAATACCCAACCTGTATTACTATTCTTTCTTTTTCTCTAATAGCCCAGCATTTAGAGTGCTTATGTAATCTAGGAGACTCTAGGAGTCTATTAAAATCAGTAAAATAGAAAACTAAGAAAATTATAGTGTTATAAATGTAATGTTTGATTTTTCATTAGCTCAAATCAAAGACAAATTTCAACTGAGTTCAACACTGCAAGAAATATACTCTGTTTTCTTGAAAGTTAGAAGAAAATAACTTCCTAAACCCTTAAAATGGATATCAGTGTATGAAATGAGTTAGAGTGAAAAACACTTAATTCAGCTTTTTAAAGAAAAATAAAACATGCAAGTTAGGATTCCATTTCCATTTGAAGGCATCTTAATACTACTGTCTTCAGTTGTTTTCATCTAGAGGTCTACTCTTGAGATTAGAATAAATTACTTTTTTTTTTTTTTTTTTTTTTTTTTTTCCTCCAAAGTGATTCAGTTGCTCATACACAGATGTCAAAAGCCGTGTGCCATGCCCTGGGGACAACCTGCCTAACCCCAGCCAGGTGTTTCAGAAGAACGTAGGTCTCAAGTGGTGTGTCATCTCTGTAACTCCTATACAGACATTGCAGAATACCCAGGGCATCTAAACCTGCCTGAAACATTCAGATTAGGCAACTGAATCCTTATCCCACATTTGATCAGATGAATCCAAGACTAGACAGTTGCAATGGGCCTCATGGTAAGCACCAATAGCTGGCATCTCAATTACGTAAACTTAGGCAGTGCGTTAATATGGTTATGGGGTCCTACATGTATGTGAGGAAAAGTTTTGATTAAAATGTTTTCTGAGAAAACAAGTGGGGGGAAATGTTGACTTGGACCATTTTAGGTTAATTTAAGAAATTACATTTTTCTTCATCTGGAGACAATATACTAGTAAAGGTGGCAGCAAAAGAATGTGTCCTATAACTCTTCAGTATTTCATCTTCCCCAAGAAAGAGGAAAAAATAGAAATAAGATTAGAAGAAATGCTCAAGGATAGCTGTTGAATCAAGAATGTCCAAGAGTAAATGGAAATGGTAAGACTGGAAAAATCTTTGGTGCCGTATCCAAATTATACAGACAGACTAGCACAGTCAGAAATCTTTGCCTTGTTACACTGTGAGGTATCCAATATACATCTGTATAAATAGCTTTTATCTGAGAAAAACTCAGGGAAAACAACAATTTATACATCTCCCTCTTTCATTTAAACATAAACTAGGAAATCTATGTGGTTGAAGAATGGATTACTGCCAAGGAAATATCAACAATAAAAGGGGAAAAAAAAATCAACATGATATACCCGTTTTGCATTTTTACTGCTAACACAATTGTTGACATTGTAAATTGACTCTTAACATCATAAATGGCTTTCTACACATTGTAAAGTAAATCCCGTAGACTTTTATTGGTATCATAAATGGCTTCTTAACATGTAAATGGCCTCCCTCGCACAGCAATGTAAATCCCATAGGCTTTTATTGACAACATAAGTCATATAGTGGAATGCATTTTGCTATCATTTGTTGGTTTTCATTTAAAAACTAAATAAAAGTTTGAGGAAATAAAACATAGGGATATGCACATTTCCAATTGTGGCCACCCTTGTTTTTCTGCTCCTTTGATGAATGTATAATGTCAAAGGTACTTGATAGTCTTTCTTCTGTTTAACTCCCATTTGCAAAATAGTATGGCTGAACAAGTGTTCCCCAGACTAGGCACTTCAGCAGGAGCTGACTAAGTTCACAAAATGGACGTAAGGAACTGTAAACTGGTAGCTATAGTCACTCACATTTACAAGAAAGATGCAAGGAAACATTTTGCTTATTAAAATTATGATATAGCCCAAATCCTTGACTGTAAAAACATCCACTGTGTTGCTTGGATTGATCAAAAAAAGTCTGCCTTCCTGATGGTGAAGAGCAGCAGCAGTTTAATAGCACCCAGTAAAACTCTAGTACATTTTCAGAGATAAAGAATAAACCCTACTATTTTATATGCTTGTATGACCCTGTGGGCAATGCTGTAATGATTTAATTAATTATTTTCTTACAGTGAGATTGAAGGCAATGATTTGACTGTGTGAGCCAACACATAAGTGCAAGCAATTTAGGGTCCACAGTTTAGCTAGGTATTACTCAGAACCTACCTGAATTGGATAATATAATGGTTTCTGTGTACCTTCATAACACACTGTACATAGAAGGCAAACTATGATTTAAAAAAAAAAAAAAAAAGTCTCTAATAAGATGCACGTTTATGATTATCTGTCTGGACCTAAAATGCAGAACCAAGTAGAGTTCACCAAGAGCTTAAAATGCATGACAATCACCTCATGTCAGCAAATTTAACCCACCGATTTTAGGATTTCTGGACAACAGATAAGGAAGTACATAGTAGATGAGCTCACAAAACATTTGATGCACTGTCAGAATAGAACATGGATCAGATTTCATTGGATACCCTGGAGGACTTAACCCAAATTATTTCAACTTGAGTAGTACATATTTACAGATGTATCTCCTTCTTTTATAACAGCTAAAAGAATTAGCTTCCATATTTGTACCTATCCATCTCTATTTAATTTATATATATATTCATATATAATAATTAAAACATTAAAACCTTCACTGAGCGTACAGTATATTTGGATTATTTGTCCCATCTTGCTATAAGAATATTGCATGTGAGAGGAATCTGTGATTTACCTGTTTGAATGTCTACAATTCAGGTAAGGATAACTATGTTCTAATCACCATTATGGGAACTGCTCATGTATTTTATCCAGAGACAGTTTAATGCAAAGTACTATAATCCAATGACTGTTTAACACAATGGCTATTTACTTCAGATTTCTCAGGGAGAGTAACTGTTGGAATGTTTTCAGGAGCTACATCTAAGTGTCAAAAGGCACTTTGGAAAATGGCATTATAAACCCCAAATCAAACACACAATTGACCCCCTCTTATCAGTCCATTTTGAAATCAAGCTACACAAAATCAGCTAACCTTATGGTCCTGGTTAGTAAGAAACCTGATATTTTAGCATGTGCTGGTAGGATAACAACTTTGGCAGCATTTATGAGTAGTGCAGTTCCTTCCATGTTGGTTTGATCTTTGGATTATGCCTTAATCACAAGGTCAATATTTATTGATTGATTGATTGATTGATTTATTAAATATACACTGTGACGCTCTCCTTTTCATCAGTAAAAAGGTGAACAAACCAAAATTTCCTCAGTTACATATCAGGTCAAATACAGTTAATAACACCACAACTCTTTTTACTGAAACAGTTTTCCCCATATATAATTATATTAACATGCAAATTATATTTCTGTTCCCATAATGTAATGAAAAACTATAACGTTTTTATTTATTTATTTTAATTTAAGACTAAAAAGCAATTGCCAAACATTCAGACATCACCAGCTTCAGTAGGCAGCTTAGCTATTTAAATATTTAAGAGTTTCTATAAAATTGTCTTAAATGATAAAAGATTAGTCGATCAGTTGGTGTGACTTTCAAAGTTAAGTCATTATCCATAGTTAATGCTCCTTGTTACAGTAGATAGTAATCTGTACTTCTTATAAACAGTCACTGCCCACAGCATGAGAATATTTCTGATCCATCTAATAAAAAATTGTAGTGTCATTCCCTTCTAAGGCTAGTGTCATATCCCTTGTAGCAGGTATCTATGATGTTGGGAAGTTTCAAAATGTACTTGAAATTTTATATGTATTTATATATTAACGTATATGTATCAGTATACATATGTGAACATCAGGTTTTTAGTATTTTGTCTAGACAAGTTTTGAGAACCTGCAAGGAAGGAGATTCATACAAATATCTTGTCCTCTGTGTTCATGTAAATATTAAGGAACCTTTTTTGGCATGGGGGTTGGATCCAATGATCTTTCGAGGTCCCTTCCAACCCCTTCAATTCTGTGATTCTGTATTTCTTTGAAAGAATTTTCCTCATACATGAAATCAAGACCTCGGGACTGGATACTCAGTGCCACCTTGTTCCTAGTTATTTATGTTTCAAAGGAAATGAAGTAATTCACTATTTTTAAAGGTCTGGACTCAGAGTATGTAAATATCTAAATTCTGTTTCTGAAAGCTCTTAGGAGTTGACAGGATGTTTGTAATGAAGTGGAATTTAAGTATTTCTTGCTTAATAACAAACACAGAATTTATCGCAAGTTAACCAAGCATTTGGTTTACATATCCTCCTTATGATTATGCATAAGTGATCTTTCTATTGCAGTGAGGCTACACATAACACTCTATGAGATTGAAAGGTGTACTGTACTTCAGTTTACCCCAATTATTGTTTCAGTTCAGCATTTTGCTTTCTTACCTTGGCAGTTTATAATGCCTATTCTGAATTTCTTGCTCAAAACCATTAGCTAGAAAATTATATTCAAGTCAGTACACTTAAAAATATCTCTAAGATGCCTTCTACCATGTATCCTTTTTACAATGTAATTCACAGTCTGAAAGTCATTGGTCATTGCTGCTTTATCTACCTGAATAAACAGCCTGACTTATCATGCCTAAACTTATAAACATACTCCTGGGTTTGTAGACAACGTCCTGTACAAATTCAGTGTTAGTCTGCTTGTAAACCAAGAAGACTCATGCCTCCTGTGGAACTTCTCTAGGTGATGGATGCACTTTTCTGCTTCCCATCTCTGGAAAAGTGTGGAAGCATCTTTGTGTATGTCTTGATTTGTGAAGAGCTTATATAAAAGCTAGAGAATGAACATTCTCTTTTCACCTTCTTTATCACTGTGTCTGCCTGAAAAGTCTGTGAGTCATGAGAACCATCTGGTAGCAAATGGTGGCTCCTTATCTGAAGAAATAATGGTCCGCTGTACATCAAGTAAAGCACTTGTGTACCTGAAAGAATGATTCAGAAAAAAACTAGCTAACTACTATTTTCACTATTGACATTTAAGCTAACATCTAAGACACTGTTAACACTTCTATTTTTGGGTGAAATTTCTTGGATTTCCTAAATTGCCACTCTTACTAAACTGGATACATATGTATATTTTTTCCTTCTAATTTCTGTTAGTGATGAAAAAAGACACATTTCTGTTTGCCTAAGTATCCCAAGCAAGCCTAATTTGCTAGAAAGATATAGACCATGCCTAATTCACTTGCAGTAAATATGAGTTTAAAAAACTGCTTCTGGAAGTCCCTTTCATAAGAAACTAGTGACTGGAACATTGGCTCTAAGGCTAGGATGTCTGGATCTTGCCCTTCTCATGCAATATGAATCCAAAGCACCTTAATCCAAAATTGAGAAGCTAATCGTCATGGGAACACTCCACATTCCTCCTGCTAAATCGGAGTAAAGGAGTAAATGGGAATAGTCACTGTATAGCATGGTGTTCAGACTAAAGAATTTAGAAGAACAACACACAAGAGGAAGCCGGTTTCAAATGTGGCAATGCCAGCAATTAGTTGCAGGTGAGGGGACTGGAATTCTGGTTCTTAGATTGCTTCTATTTTTTAGCTAATGACTAAATTAATATAAACTGCTTTAAAAGCTGAGTGGACAGGATTGGAGACTCATGTTTTAAGTAAAGTTCAGTTTTGCACTTGTATTTGTGGTTGACTCCCTTTTAACGTGTTCTTTTTATTATTATTATTTTTAATTTTTAGTTTTTTTTTCCAATTTTTCATTTCTTGGTGCATAGCCTCAGCAGATGAGAAAACTAGAATAATTGATAGTATGGTCAGTGGAGAAGCTTCTTTGGTCGCAAGAACATTTCATTAACTTCTGTTCATCTGAAATATTTAAGTACATTATGCATTTTCAAGTTCCCATTCTCTGTATTATACAAATCATCGGCTATAGGGAGTTTGTGGTCCTGAAAACTCCATTAAACAGTTCTATATCTATGTTTTAGGGATTGCTGTACTGATCATAATATTTAAGGACTTAGATAATATCTTAGGACAACTGAAAGATTGTCCCCTTGCTTTGAGGCTTATAATCATGGCTCAGTCCTAATGAGGTCAGACAAAAAGATGACTTTCATAGTGGAAAAAACAAGCAGATCAGCACTGGAAACTTTTCAGCTACTAAGACCTCAGGGTCAAATTTTTATATCTTAAATGCCTCACTGGTTTTGTGCACCACCATTTGCTGTGGTTTGAGGATTGCTCTTCACAATCCTTGCTGACAAGATGTCTCTTAGAATATTTTTTTTGGAATAGATAAAGGGCACTATCACAGCATGTGTGTTGAGGAGAATGACTCCCACAAGCTCTCACTTATTATGCTCCCAGGAAAAGAAAAACTCTTCTTGGGTATTGTGTGATGTTTGTAAATGGCCTGGACAGTGTCATATCAGCCTTTTGTTTCTCAGGTGAAGACTGTGTCACATTTGTTTGTTGATTGTAGTAAATTACTCTCCACTGCAGCATATGACCAGTGGATTACATTTCCTTTTTTTTATGAGCATCTGTCCTTTCGCCTTAAATAGTATAATGCAACTTTTATATTCCTAGTTCATATAAGAGAATGTGGGCCAGACAGGGTCACCAAGAAAGGGTTTGACCATTGAGTTCGAAGAGAACCTGAGCAGACTTGCATTTGTGATGCTGTAGATGATGCAATGAAATGGATAGCTGACAAACACTGGTTGCCAGAGTAATAGTCCTGGACTGCTCAGAAAAATAAACAAACAGCAGAATCAGCATCATCATTTTTGGAGGTTATTATTGTGCTCATGATAAATAAACTAGTTTTCTGAGAGTTTATTGGAATATATTGAATTACATATTTATTTATTTATTTATTTTTAAGAAGAGATGACTTGCTTTCTCCATATATATTTTTGTCTCAATTGGTTGTGGAAGGAGTCAAGATTCACAAGTAATACAAGTTAATTAAAATAAATTTCTCTAAGCAATAATTATGTGCATTTTTCTGCCCCTTCATGGAAGCTGTCTGAGATCACAGCACAAGAACTATACCTTGTGTGAAAGATCTAAAAAGTGACAGATATAAAATAATCACAGATTGATTTAAATAAATACCTTCTAAGACCTAGCCAAAAGAAGTGAACTTCCTGGTTTATTTCACTTCCAGGAAAAGTACTTCCTTACAAACATCTTCCATGTTTTTAGCAATTAGGGTGATCATAGCCTCCATTGAGACAATGGTATCTCAGTGGGTTGTTAGATTGTTTATGAATTGTGTTTGCAATGTTGTAGAAAACAAACAAACAGAAACTGTTTAAAGAGATATTTTTTTTCCCATCGGAATGTAGAGAAAATGTATTATTAATGGTTGTTTGATTGGTTGGTTTTACTTTTTTACTTTTTTTTTTTTTTTTTTCTCTCTCTCTATCTCTTTAAATTTACAGGATCAAAGGAACCCCATGCAACCTTCCAAAAGAAGGTGAGAGTGTTCTAACACAAAACTGATCAACAACAACAAAACTAGTCCCTTGTTTATCGCTGAACTTCCGAGAAGAGGCACAAGAGAAAAAAGTTTCATTTGAACCATAACATGTAATGGAATTATTTGCGTTTTATAGTACAGCAGACTCTGAAGTGAACACTTGGATTGCTGCTAGGTTTGAAATAAATAGATCTTGGATAGATAATTTTCCTTTCACAGAAATAAGGGTCTTATAGAGTCTGGCTGAGGTGGTCAACCTGATCTCCTAGGGTCACCAGGAACAATTGGCAAACAAAGTTGTAAATGAAACCATCACCGACGCTATAATACCATTAACATAACAGTGCCAGAAAGATGCAGTGCTTAAAAAACATCAGGTGTGGAACCAACATGCTATATTAATATTGCAGATGGTTACATCCTCTCCTTTTTTTTTTTTTTTCTTTCAAAAGTCAGAACAGATGTTTGTATAAATGAAAAGTATTATATCTTTTGTTTAAATGATAATAAAATTATTAGTGCTAAAATGCAATCTATAAAACCAAACAACAGAATTTAAGATGAACTTGTATCTCTACCTGATACTTTAAGCCAGATCAGGACGAAAAGCTTATTTGAAGTGAATTAGAGCTGCAATTGAAAAAGGGTGTTAAGTCTGGCCGCAGCATCCATAATTTTCCAGGGATGAAAAAGTATCTTAGAGGATTGTAGTCTCATTCTATCACCTCCTGACCCAATACATAGTTTGTCTATATGACAGGGAGACAGTCTATATCACTGTCTTCTCTTTTTTCAAATGATAATCACATATGCACCCATATCTGAAATTCATATATGAAATGCAGAAAATTGCCTTAAGACTTGAGATTGAAGTTTTTCAGAATCCACCTCAGAAATTTTTGCTTTTGCACAGTTCAGATCAAAATAGTTCAACTGGTCCAATGGTGAAAACAGAGATAATGAATTGCATTTATGACTATAAAGTCGTGATTTTATTTCTTTTTTCTTTTTTTCTTTCAATAAGAAATGAAAATTCATCTGAGCTGTCTCCTTTTCCTTGTAAATTTTACTGTAAAACTGTTTTCTTCTGTTTTTTGTTTGTTTGTTTGTTTGTTTGTTTGTTTGTTTTTAGACTATTCAAGGTTTGTTGCTCAGACAGTTCTTGCTAAGTATATAATCTGCAAAAATGACTGTTTTTCTTCATCAGTGAGTCACAAGATATCTGCAAGGCCAAGGATATGTTAACTGTACAAAAAATATTCTTCCTGAGTTTTTTGTTGTTCTCTGTCACAAACAATGAAAGTTTGTGACTTGCAAGAGTATACCCCAAAATCCAAGTCTAAACCAACAATTTTAAACTTCTTAGTAATACAGCTAATATCCTGGATACTAGGAAGATCACAAGTTATCAAAGTAAAAATTTGGTTTATTATATGCTTCCAGTGATACTCAAACATACATTTCTCTTGTGGCTTCTCAGAAACAAGTTTATCACTGACATTGTTAGGATCTCAGGAATGCCATGCACTCTCCATCCCCAATTACCAAATGCAAAGTTGTTAGGAGAAGTGACAAATAAAAGTGAAAAAGAAAACAAAAAACAGACAATGCAAAATGGAATAAACTTCCTTCTGTTTTGTTCCTCTTCCTTGGTTTAGGGGAAAAATAGTATTCAAAGATGGCTTAGCATATGTCCAGCCTCATTATCTCCATATTAGTGAACTAGGTCCTAGTGAAGATGGGAGTAATTTTATTTTATTTTATTTTATTTTATTTTTTTTTTATCTTTATGACGTTTAAAAAAATTAAAAGTTTTTTTACTTTTACAACAACATTCTGGCTGTTTGTGTAGGTTATCTTCATTTCAGCTGTATGATTCTCTTTAAGATGTTACGTTTTCCCACACACGACTCTGATTACATTTTGTGCGTTGTTTGAGTTCTTGTGGGACATTTTTTTTTCCTTCACAGATGCCAGTCCAAATTGCATCGACTGATTGTGTATGACCACCGGGGCTGACAACTGTGACTTAAATGGGACAGCATCAATTTTTTTCAGACAGGGAAAGGTCATTTCAAATTCAGAAGTCTGTACTGAAATGATCCATAGAATCGGAGTTATTTGTTTGAAGGTTAACATTTCAGTGATGTACGCTGTCATTAATATGATTAATATTTTCTTTATGATTGTCCAGTAATAACTGTAAAAACAATGAGACTGAAGAGACTGAAGCTGGTTGTTGTTTTCTAAGACTATAAAAAGAAGAAAAAAAAAAAAGTGGCTTTGAAAATAATTGTGAAATGGGTCTGTCCTAGAGACAGAGTGTCCCCACTCAAGGGAAAAGAATTTGAGAAAGACACTTGACATTAAATGTAAAAATAGGATTCTGTCCCTGATGGCCTTCATTATGACAATTCCTTTTCACTTCAATGTGGTAGTTTTGCTCATCTAACCTTATAAAGCAAGAGTTTTGAGTTATTTTCTTTAGGATAATAATATCTTCTGCAAACGAAGGTACGTGTGGAAGGCCTGGTCTCTATAAAGAAATAGGGTTACACCACCAGGTCAAGAATTTATGAGAGGTGGATACTGGTGTTTTCATCCTTTATATGACATAAAATTTAACTCTTTCCTTGCAGCATAAAACAGAATAAATTGTATAGGCACTTCTGAAGATTATTCATCCCAAGAACCATCAGGGTTAAGACTGCACTAAGTGCGACTACTTATGATCTAGGCAGTCTAACATTATCCCACTCACTTAAGCAAATATGTTGCATGCCCTCTTTCCATCCCAAGGTACACAGTGCACATTCTCAGTTTAACAGCATAAAAATGGAATTTTGATAGGCTGAAATTGAATCCTTTATATTATCACAGAAATCACTTCTGAGAAAAAAAAGTATGAAAAAAGTATGAAGATGTAATTTTCTAAAATTGTTATTAAGATAATAGAGTACTAAGTCTCATTTCAAGAGATCACATTGACATCTGGATGACGTGTCATGTTTTTACAGTACTGATACAGAAACTTGGATTCCAAAATTTGTTTTAACCTATGATTCGTACAGATTGAAAGAAATGATAACTGTCCAAAACCTCATGAAATAGGAGTGACTGACTGATCTGAGAGATTTAAAATCATCAGTCTCCTATGATCTGATGATGCTGATTTTCTATCACTGTCATAATTTTTCAGACCTTTGTCAACCTGATAGCATCTGCAGAGCATATTGTGCTTCTCTGCTGATGTTGCTTATGGTCTGTCAGAAACCCACCTCTCCTACCAAGTAGGAGGTGCCATGTGTGATGGCACTTTCTGTTAATATACTTCTGTAGTTACTGAAAAATTGCATTTTGCAGAGGTAAGAAATACATAACTATATATTTTGGAATAAACTTTGATGAAATTTTTTTTCTCTTTTTCTTATTACACTTGTTCTAATTTCTATATTATTATTAGTTTTGGATTGCAAGCTAGAATGAAGTTTTAACTCCTGCCTGAAAGTTTTTTTGAATTTTCATGGCTTGAAAGCAATCTTAGTCTTTGACATATCAGATACCTACTAGTAGTTCCTGAACGAGGCAACTCTTCACCATTTCATGTGCTCAGTTTTACACTCAGAGCATTCTCACCTGTGTTTTACTTTTGCAGTAATTTTTGCTTACACTTTGAGGTTATAGCCTAATGAATGCTTCATTCTAGAAGAGACAGACTACTTTTTGCCACTGTCTCCCATTAACTTTATTACTTTCCAGAAAGTCATAGAGGATTTGATTACCTATTGTAAATTTGCAAGCCAGTTTAAGAAAATCTGTCATCTTGAAATCTCTACTTTTTCTTGTGGAAAGTGGCTACCACTTTCATTGCAGTCCTGCATAAACTGCTAACTACTTAATTGTCATCCTTTAATGTTTAGTTTACCTGAATGCTATTCCAAAAGAGCAGCAGGTGGATACTATATTCCAAATAAATACATATGCATCGATCACTGGAAGCCGTCCTTTAATCCATAAAGTTTTATTTTTGAACAATAAAGCTGAAACAACTGAAAACAAACAAACAAACAAAAACAGCAACAGCAAAGAGGAACATTTGTAAAGGAAAATTGCTTAAACTTATAGTAATATGCATATATCTAATAACAGATATCTTTTGGCTACAGAAAAATGATCAATGAATAAATCATAGTAGATTACAAAATATTGAAAATACAGCCTTCAATTTGTGGTCATTGTGTAGAGCTATAAGTTCAAAATATTTCTGTGAGTTCTTCTATAAGATCATAAATAAATCCACAGAATATTCTAGTTCCACTTAAAAGAGTATTCATACATATAGATAGAAAATAAAGAATACCTTTCTTTAATACTGCTTCTAAATCTGAAAAGCACCTGATTTGATGTTTTTACCTAACAAAAGGAGATCATTTTATTTTAATTTTCTAACCAGAGCATGACAGTTTAGACTTAACACACTAAAAATTTGTACAAATTCATACCAGTTTCTTCTTGAAAGAAGAAATGGTGCATTCGTGACTTTTCCATGTGGTCATCCTTAAATGTTTATCAATTTTTAGCAGTAACTGGAGAAAGTTGTTTCACTGTTAATTAATTAGCTATTGGCAGAATCTTTATTCAGTGCAATGCCATAACTAGATTTCTTAGCTATAGACAAGTGAATTCATTTTTAATGGACTATATTTCAGAATCTAATAATGAGAAAATATTATTTAATTTTCTACAGCAAACACTGAAACAATTTCAGGGTAGTATACAGTACATAGGAAAAACTAGCAATTTGTCCTTCTACAGACTACAGGTCTTTCTCCACTGTCTAAATATCAAGTCGTGTCTCTGAAGGCCTGTCTTGTCTCTTTGTAGCTTAGGTTTCATTGCATCTCTTCACTTGATGTGTTGTCTGTAACATACACACACACAAAGAATATACTGAAAATAAACACCTGATAATGAAAATGTCTTAGCTGATTTTCTAAACCAATAAAAAAATGATTTGGTAGATACACCATGCCTTGATGATATATTACACAGAAAATTGATAAATAAACAAATAAATAAAGATCTTTCATCAATGATCATTTTTTCTCAAACAGTCTTATAAGTACGAAAGTGCTATAATACACTGATGAAGCATACTGTTATGTTCACTTCTAGGCTTCACCCTCGTCTTGGAAGAGTGTACCTGCACTTTCAATGACTTTGTCCACAATGGCAATGGTAGAAAGATGTGATCTGATTTTGTTAGCGCTCCAAAATGGTGAGACTAGAAGTGACCTCAGTCAAAAAGTTGTGTGGATTTTTGAGCTATATTGAGTCTGAAATGTGGCTTATACATGTATTTCCTCTGAGTATGTATGCTATGAATGTATGGATGAATGCTGAGTATGTAAGACACCAAGCTCCTTAACCTAAGCTTGGTGTTTTACCCATCTGCTCACATAGTTTTAGTTGCTCAGAAAGCCAGTATGCATACATCTACTCACAATACAATAAGTAGATGCTAATATGACTGCATGAGTATTGGCTCTCACAGTGGAGAGAACATCTGTATCAATGTTTATATTAACAACTGCACCATCAAATTCACATCTGGAAAAGTCCAAATCTGTTTTGAAGCAGTATTTTTAACTTGTTAATATTATTTGGTGTTGGAAAAATAAAATAAAATAAATAAAATAAAATAAAATAAAATAAAATAAAATAAAATAAAATAAAATAAAGACCAGTACCCTGTGCTCATTATTAGTATATTTGTCTTCTGAAGGTGCCATCACTAAGACAATTATTTACTGTGGTGTTTGGATTGATTATAGAAGAAAAAATATATATTAAAAAGTTTAGCTCAATAGCTAATTGATCCTTTTATCCAATAAAATGCCTTTGCATTGATGTTATTTAATATAATATCAGAAGTACACTTTGTGCAAAATAAATTGATATTATTACATATAAAATTAATTCTTGAAGATTTTTGGCAGACTGTGAAAACAGCTGTAAATATTAACATTTTGATAAGGGTTTTTGTGTGCCTGTGTATGTGTTTGTGTCTCCACAAGGTAACATCTAAAAATGTGGACTTCAGATTACTCTGATTTGTTTGGCAAGTTGTCCTGTATGTTTTGTTGTTGTTGTTGTTGTTTGTTTGTTTGTTTGTTTGTCTTCCCCTCCTATTTTTAATATTTTAATTACACCTTTTAGATTAAATAACTGGTAGCAATCTGTCAGTTTCTTTTAGCTTCTGTACATCTTAAAGTTGTTTGTTTTTTTTTTTACAGTGTGAGAAAGGTATTTTTTTCCTCATTTTTTTTTAATAAATGTGATTACAAATGTAATACATTCTACTAGCAGATTCACAGAAGAAAAAAGGCTTTGCAGTTAACACTAGGACTACAAATAATATTTCAATAATACCATTACTCTTAAAACTATATATAAACTATACTCTTAAAACTATATATATGCCTGTAATTTTATTTCAAAACCAGTTTATTTAATTCTACCTACACTATTTCATAGTTGTACAGTAACGGATATCCACCAATACTGATGTTTTACAAATAACAGGTTTGTAGTGCCAAAAATCAGGAGTCCCGGGGAGATGTAACTGAAGATACCTGTGTAATTAATTCAAATGCTGAAGATCACTCATGCTATTTTTCATAGTTTTTGACCATCTGCATTTCTTACTTTTCTTCAGTAGATGTTGTGAATATTCTGCAGTCACCAAAAACAGTCTACAAATAATTCACCTAGAAAAATGAATACAGAGAATGGCTGTTAGGAAAAGCAACTGTTTTATAACCTGCTTTTCCCAGAAAATATAGCAAATCCAAAGTTAAAATTGAATTGGTAAATATCAAAGGGAAAATGTATTCATGTTATGAATTCTCATCACTTCTTTTCCATTTAATCACTTACACCACACATCCCAATTTTGTTCTCTATGTGTGCCTTTGAAAAGTGCTAACTATGGTGAGATTACTTATATGTACAAACATAAGGATCTGCTTTTCAGAAACAAAATTTAGTACAAGCTAGCTAATGTCTTTTCCTATGACAGTCAAAGATACTATTTACTTTTATCTAATAGCTCAAAACTTTACAAGACAAAGATCAGTACAAGCTTCCAGAAAATCCTTCAGAGACACCTAGAGCTACATCTGCAAAGCCAACGGAAATTTAGGCATAGGTTTAGAAGCTAATCCTATGGGTCTTTAGACTCCTCCAACCCCTTTGCTTCTCTTTGGACTGGAGTTCCATACAGTCCTATGGAGAGCAATGTGTTACCCAGGTGTTCAAAAATTCTGTGAGCAATCGAATGCAGCAACTGTTTAAACCTATATTTAAGTCCTTAATCCCCCTACAAACTAATTAAAGGGTTCCACACTTATCCCTTTTTATTTTCTTTTTCATATAATTTTCATAGAACTGCGTATATAATGGTGTCCCATTGTTATGTCTCTAAATGTAACGTGTACTTCAACTTTATTTTCCCCCCCTGAGATGAAGACATATAAATTTGCTCCTTACATAACATTAATTTAATAAAAAATAGAAAAGTAGTTAAAATATTTGCTTTCATCTTCATTTAACAAATGTTATTAAAAAGTAATTACAGAAATACTTCATGAATAGTAGCATGAAAAACAATTTATGATTTAACAAAATCCTTCATATGATAGTCCCAGTACTGAGACACTCACCTAGGAAGTTAAGTTGAGGAAAGCTATAACCTGCTTGGTATTACACATCATTGTATGAAAAGAAATGCAAGGTTAATCTGTGTGTAACAGAGGCCATTAATCTCTAGTTCACAAACTAAAATATTATCAGAGTGATACAGAGTAAGTCCTGACTTCTGCTAGTTGTTTTTCTAAGTCTATTCTTTAAAGTGTATTTAAGAAAAAAAAAAAAAAAAAGTACATGTGATAATTGGAACAGAATTTGCTCCTTGCTTTCCTCTTCTTCACTTCCTAATGTATACCCTCTCTGCTCATATGCTGTGTGATGTGCCTTTTCTTTCTGCCCCTCCTTCTTTCCCAAGATCCAAAACCGTCCTGAAGCTGCTTTGAAACTCTCATATTGTTTCCTGTATAACAGCATAGCAGCAAGAGAAAGTCTTCCTGTAGCCTGTTCTTTCTTTAGAATACAACAGGTTTGAATAACCTCTGGATGCCTAAAAACTCATTCTGTCTTCTGCAGAAGAATTTCATCATCATTTTCCTTGAAAAATAATGAATCGTCTTAAGTTATCTGATGGAACAACAAAAGGAAAAGGTATCTGCCACCCACAAAGGGAGACTTTGAACCTGACAGGAGTAGGTATTCATTATCTTCCATCTACCAAGCTCATATACAGAACTCTTAGTATTTTCTTGTGGCTCATCTTTCAGCACTTTTTTCAGCACATTTTTCCACCTCTGTTGCTTATATTTTCTCTTATGGGAGAAACTGGAATGCCTTATACCAAGCTGTCATGTTTTGCTGTTTTAAATGGAGGCTCTGATCACAGATATGCCTTGCTTCATATGACTCATCAACCTCTTCTCCTTCTTTCTCCAAAGATTTGACCCTTAAGATGTGCCAGCATCACATGTGTGAGTTACACATGTAGTAACTCTGTACACTGGTTAGATGAAAGACAAATTAGAAAACTTCTGTATTGAAAGCACATATATCTTCATGATTATGTAGATTGAACATGCCTAGGGAGACTTCACAGAAATTGTTATGCTGGAAAACTGGAAGAGATTAAATGCTTATTCTTGGGACAGTAAAAGCAGCTGGGGATAAAGTAGTAACTTCTTCACCTAATTCAGCTACAGCTAGAAAGTGACACATGACTGTGCTGTGAAACCTTTAATCTCACGAGTCTTGCTCTTTTTTTTTTTTTTTTCCATGGGCAAAACAGTTGTGTGTGAATTGATATTTCCAATTTATGAAGACTACAGAATGAGGAAACAGTTTTCGACAAGCTGAAAAAGTAAGTTATCTTACCCAGAGACACACAGCAATGAAATTCTTGATTGCCCTTCCAATGCCACCATGAATAGATCAAAATAGGGAAAAGTAATGAAAATACAGGGAGCAATCAGCCACTATTGTGAACACGACTTTTATAATGCTCCAGAAATATTATATGCAACATAATTTTAGTCAGAATAGCAGTTCTCATTCTTTTTCTGTCCAGGAAATAATCTTCCAAAGTGTCTGACCAAGAGTGCCGGCTGAAAGAGGGAAGGGAAATGGATTCAAAATGAATTTAGTTAATATGTTTGTGTTGTTCCCTTTGGAAGAAATTCAGTGTTAATGATATTATTCACTCTGAGAAATTGAATAAAATGAATCACGACAACAGTGAAATCCAAAGTCATCAGTGAATGCAGTACTAATATAGTCATCACCCTTAAATCCTTACCAGCTGCTTATGGTCTCAAAACTGCTAAAAGTATTCTATATGCTCCATCAGCAGATTCTTGGCTTATGCGTCTGTTGCAAATATTTTCCATATCCAATGAAATATTCTAGCTTTTGACATCTAGGTAATGTCAGTTCAGCATATACTTTATTTGCTAAACATTCTCCAAATTAAGTACTAAGGACAATGAACACAAATAAAAAAACAAATCAAAACAAAACAACAACAAAAAGATTGATCAGCTATTTCTTTCTCTTTCTGTTCACAAAGAAAAGATTAGAACAGGAAAAAGGGAAAACTGATGGAGAAGGGCTAGCCAAAAGTACTGTCAATAAGGCATACACTTTGTGGTACCACCACGTGAATATCTTTATCTTGAGATGAGTTCCCCAAGTCTACATTTTAAAATACATATGAAAAGGACTTCTTATCTGTAATCTTCCCATTAAGAGCAAGCAAACAAACAAACCCTTTTTTTGTGTCAGAAAGTCAGATGTGTTACGAATACAAGAATCTAAGGTTCACAGAGATGTCCAAAGGAAGACAAAAATATTACATTTAATAAATATTTTGATTTGCTGCGATTATATTACTGTATGCTGAGTCTCAGGAAGAGAATTTCAGTGACTCAAGCCATATTTTTTTCTACAATTATATGTGTTAAACTATAGCTAAAATAATTATCTAAGTTCTGTGAACATTTTTAAAGTGTCTTAATTTGATAGGACATTTTGTCGATTTATTCCAACTCTGGAGATTAAAAAAATCTGACCCAAATATAGGCTATTTTTTCAGCCTAACCTAACCTTCAATATATGTTATTTCAGTATAGTTGTGCAACTGTGGTTTTCCTAATTTAATGTCAACATAGATACAAAATTTTATTAAGATGATATATTTTTTTTTTGTTTATTTATTAGCATTTCATGAAGATAACCTAAAATTATCTAAAATTTTAGTACCTGGGAGATATAAATTTTGCAGATAACTCTGATAGAGAAAAATGAACTGTAGTGACATACCTTCATTTGGAAAAGGACGTCTATGCATAGTGTCATAGAATCATGGAATATCCTGAGTTGGAAGACACTCTCAAGGATCATCAAGTCCAACCCCTGGGTCCCAAAAGAACCACCCAAAAAATAAGACCATGAGAGCATTGTCCAAACACTTCTTGAATTCCAGCAGGCTCAGTGCCATGACCACTGTCCTAGGGAGCCTGTTCCAGTGTCTGACCATCCTCTTGGTGAAAAACCTTATCCAGCCCCTGCTGCAGCTTCAGACCATTTCCTTGGGTCCTATCTCTGGTCACCAGAGAGCAGAGATCAGTGCTTTCCCCTCCTCTCCCCTCATGAAGAAGTTGTAGACCATGATGAAGTCTCTGCTCAATCTTCTCCAGGCTAAGCAAACCAAGTGACCTCAGGTGCTTCTCATATGTCTTCCCCTCCAGACCCTTCACCATCTTCATAGCCATCCTTTCGATACTTTTTAACATTTTTATGTCTTCTTTTATACTGAGGCACCCAAAACTGCACACAGAACTCAAGGTGAGGCCGCAGTAGCGCAGGACCATCACTTCCCTCAACTGACTAGCAATGCTGTGCTTGGTGCACCCCAGGATACAGTCGGCCCTCCTGGCTACCAAGGCACACTGCTGGCTCATGTCATTTTAAGAATGCCCGCCTGTAGCTGTGAATATCATTGGTTTACTAATTATTTCCATAGTTAGTAAATATGTCAATACTTACAAATACAAACATGCCAATGTCACCTTGCAAGTCATGGTTTTGCTATAACTTTGTGGCACACCTTAAAAACTCAGTTCCAAACCAACAAGCAAGAACAGATTCTACATTACTTCTGAGAGAGACGTGTACACTGTAAAGAGGTAAAAGTGACATGACACCAATAAAAGTTCTGTGAGGTTCAGAAGTGAAGTTCATCCAGGAGAAGTCCAAAGTTCTGCACTTTGGAGTAACCCTAGGCATCAACACTGAATGGGATATTGCTGGATGAACAATGTCCTGAAGAAGAGGGCCTGGGCAAGTGGTGGTGGATGTGTCACTAAGCATGAGTCAGCAGTGTAATCTGAATAAGGTAAACTGCATATTGGGTTATGTAACCGGTAGCACGGTCAGAAGATATGAGAAGCACAGGAGGTTTCCCCAACATATCTGGGAAAATGAATGGGCTTCCTCCAAAACATCACCAGACTTGTGTGACTTTAAAACAGAATGGAAACTTAAGTCAACCAGAAAAGGTCACCCAGTGCTATTCTGATTATTCAACTGTGCTTTATACTATCTAAAACTGAGACTTAATTCCTTCTCTGTCATTAGGTGAAATCTCAATAAGCATCACTTTTCTTACTTCCATATGTGTCGTTTGAGATATTTTAGTGTATCTCATGGCTTTATAATATCTCTAGGGTATAATTTGTCTGGCTTGCAGCTGCTGATGTGCAGATCTAAGCCATAATGAAGCAGCATAACATATTGCCCAGAGAGATTGTGGAATCCTTGGAGGTTTTCAAGATCAGACTGGATAAAACCTTTAAAAAAATGGTCTGAATTCATGGCTGACCTGATTTTGAACAGAGAATCAGAGTAGAGAATTCCTGTGGTCTCTTTCAGTCTTGTGTTTCTATATTGTCAAGTCTCAAAGTTACGACTGTAAAATATTGTTTTAAGGAGACAAATCTCATATTAATACAAACAAACAATAATGATAATAATAATAAAAAAACACCTTTTGTCTAAACCATTACTTCAGGCACAGACAGCAAGAAAATAGATATGGTAGACTGGGAGGTTATTTATGAATTTGGAGTTCTAATAAGATAGCTGATCATTCTCATCAGGATATTAATTGAAAGAAGTGTGTGCTGTTTAGCAGTGCTTATAAAAGAGAAAAAAAAAAAAAAAAGAAAAAAAGAAAAAAAAAAGTGGGGCAGGATGTAATCCTAAAAGTAAATGACCAGGAAAATTCTCCTTCACATTTTTCTTTCTCAGAGTTTCTTCTCTAAAATAGGATCGCAAGCAAATGTTGCCTGGCGTTGCAAAAGCTGACAATCTCACTTGATGTCAGTTAACACAGAACATTGTAGGGCTACTGCTGCAGTTCGTTATGCAAATTGCTGTAATCCCAAGGAAACCAACTCTTTTATGCAATTAAATTGTTTACAAGCCTATTTATATCTTAATAATGGTTTAGCCTGGGTGCTTTTTTTTTTCCTTTTTTTTTTTTTTTTTTTTTTTTTTTTTCTGTTGGCACTAAGCATTTAAGCAGGATCTTACTATTATCCATATGACCCACACATATTTGTGAGTTGTATGCTGTGGAAGTGATTGAATATCTCTGTTCTATACAGGGATCCTTTCCTGTACTCTAATAAGTTTTCAGTCCATGAACTACATTTACAAAGTTTAAGAAAAAAAAAAAAAAAAAAGTAACTGCCTTATGCATTTTTTCATGCAATATAGAAACCCCCAAAAATTCAGTGAAGAAAAATCTATTTCCTCAAATGTTGTAAATATTCCTTCTATGTATTAAAAATTAAATGAATGAACTAAATATATTTTACAATAGATATGTTTATCTTTTTCCTCTTGAAAAGGAAATACACCTAGAAAAGCCTCAGGACATCTATTGACTTCAGACAGCTGCAGACCATTTTTCTAATATTATTTTATTTTATTTTATTTTATTTTATATTTTATTTTATTTTATTTTATTTTATTTTATTTTATTTTATTTTATTTTATTTTATTTTATTTTATTTTATTTTACTTTATTTTATTTTTTTGTATAGGTATAGACTTCATTTAAATCCTGTTTTAGACTTTTTTTTTTTTTTTTGACCCTTAATTGGACAGACATTAACAACAAGGACAGAAAAAAACTGAATCTCAGATAAAAAGTACTAGAGGACTATACATGTAAATAATCCCAAGGAAAAAGCTAAAATTGAACAATTTCTTTAGTAACAAAATCCAAAGTTCATGTATTTACTTCTATATTATTCTGATAACTGGGAAAATTAAATATAGCTACATAGCTAGATAGCTAGATTTAATCTAAATTATGACCTTCATTTGATCACTTCATTAATGCATCTTTAATTAGCTTAGTAAAATTGCATTATATGAGCTTAGTAATATGTGCTTCCTGTAGTGTATGTGGTCTATGTAGCTTGTTCTATTTTTAAAGGAATATTCGTAAAAACTAAGTAGAGATACCTAATTTAACCACATTCCAACAAGAAGTCAAAAAATCAAAGACAACAGGTTGCTCTGAATAGGAATTAATAGGTATATTATCATGCTCTCAACTTTAAACAGAAGTAATCTGAATTGCCAGGGAAGGAGCAAAATGAGCTGTGAAAACAAAACCTTCTGGCCCACTGTCCTGAATTTCATCTTTTGTGAATTGTCCTGCCAACAGTTAGACCTGTTTCTGCCTTTATCTTTGCATGACATGATGGGACGTCCATTCCATCCATTAAACTTTTTATATTAACATTTTTAAGATCTTTACTACTACTGTGAAATTGTTTGAAACTGGAAATTGCATTCAATATTAATGAAGAGAAGTGCCAGATGGACTACTAAAGAAAGAATGAGCTCAAAATCCTAATTTCTTGAGGATATTAGGTAAAAAAAAATAAGTTAATTTAAATAAACAAATAAATAAATAAATAAATCCCTTTTTCTTTTTCCTACTGTGCAGTCTACAAAGAATGTTAATAAAAACATTTGTGTTTTTCTTCAATTTAACATAATAAATGCATGGAGCTCTATGCTAGGCTTGGTGGAGCGTATCTATTTCTTCCTTACCTACTCTCGAACCTTGTTTTGCCTCCTTTTTTTTGGTTGTTCTCATAACAAATATTTAAAATTTTTGCTCAGGAAAATATCAATAATAAAAATAGTGCTGGATCCTCAGTGATGGATTCAGACAGAATTTAAATCTTTGCAGAAATAACTGAATTCTAGTAATTGATTTCTTCTTGTAAATTATTAAATTCTAATAATTAAGAAATGACACATTTGTTTGCTTATATATTACCAGAACTGAAATCATTCATGTCTTGTGAAATTAAGGTCATAAGTCAGGTCTGACACCTCTTGGCAAATCTCCAATATTGGATATCATAATACAATCTCAAATATGTTGAAATCCATACCACAGAATCTAAGCAACAAGCTTAAATTGTTTATTTTTAGTTGTTGTTTTGTTGTTGTTTGTTTGTTTTGTTTTGATGGCTCTTATTAAAAGACTGATTTCTTTTTGTTTTATTTTCTCTAAAATAACAGTAAATATTTTACACACCACTTGGCTGATGGAACCCTCCTGGAAATCAAAGCATGTGTACTGGGTCTGGCTGGGATGTTAACTTTCCCTGCAGCAGCCCATATAATATAATTTGCTGAAGTGGTTGTGGTGTTTAGTTGCCTAGCACGGTAAAACCACCACAGCATGGAAGTATAATTCTTTGATTCAGGATGAGAACACAGGTAACTTTGGCATTTGCTTTGGAAAAAACATCAGTAAGGAGAGCATTTGTGTAAATGGAAGACCCATGTTCTGTGCCTTTTTGTATTCTGTATCCAAATCCAATCCAGAGGACATTTACATTAAAGTGGCCTGGATAAGGAACCTTATCTCTGCCTCCTGCTCTCTCTGAGAAAGAGATGGACCAGCATAAATTTAACTTTCCAGATTAGTGCTAAAGGCAGTGGTGAAATCTGGTTTCAGCCTCCCATTCAATCAAAACTATTGTAAAAATTCTAAAAGATACAGTTTTGGGAGTAAGTGCTTGAATATTGATTTTTTTTTTTATTATTTATTTATTTATTTATTTTTTTCCTCTTGGGGCATTCTCTTTTGAACCTATAAAAGAGCCTAGTCTGAATGAAATCTATTATAAATACAGGTACCTGAGGAAAAGCTATCACCTTATGCTTAAGGAATGCCTGAGAGTAACAGCTGTCTGCAATTTCTTAGAGGGGTTGAACAAGAATTGGACCTATTGTGCTTCAAGCTGACTGTGAAAATTGTTACAAAAGCAGATGATCATGGACAATTCACAGTGTAATAAAATAGGGTATAGAAAAGTCAAGAAGCAAAGCTTGGAAGTGAAACAACTTACTAGAAGTCAAATAAGAGGAGAATAGCAGAATAAGGTATCCAGTCCACTTGAGGTATCATCTACTCCATGACATTATCTTAGGACCACAGCTGTTTAACTGGCATGGTGCACAGTGATCTCTAATTGCTTGCTTATGTTGATGAAGTTTGAGTGGGTGGCAGTGAATGTATTTCCACTAAGTTTAGAGAGAAGCAGTGATTTTCAAAAGTTAAAATTTGCCCCTTCAAACACATTATTTAACATTAACAGATTTTCAGACAATTTTGGATCTATGCCTAGGTATCTTTATCACAGTGTAATAAAAGAATGCATATATGCTTTCTACAGGGCAGTTTGAACCAGTCATCTTAAGCTGAATAAGAATGGCTGATGTTTAGGAATACGAGAATATTTTCATGAACTTCAGTGGCTGCACAAGGAGACAATATAACACAATGAGTGAAAACAGTTTTCTTAGTTTTCTTTACACCGATGTCTGGAATTAAATCTATGGGTTGTTATGTCCCGTTGACATAATACTCTGCTTGATTCTCAAGGATAAGTACATGGAAAATAAAAATGTGTCAATATACGCTGTTCTTCTTTCTTCTTTTTCTTTCTTCCTTTCTTTTTGAATGTACACAAGCCCGTACTTAAGATTTCTACATGGATAATGCTAGAATTTTATGCATTTGGTAATTCTTTACTGAATGAATTTTTGAACATCATTGCTGATTTTATCACTTTATGACAGCTGAAGAAAGATTATAGCTGGCAAGCAAAAAGGTGGAAGTGGGTTCACCAGCTTCTTACTTTTCTGTTTATCTCAATGCTTTAAGCTATTCTATAGTGTCAGAGGGACAGAAGATTAAGATTATTGGTCCTCATCCCTTCTGCTAACTACACTTACACATCTGTCACAGAACAGTGTGCACAGAGAAATTGAGGGAGACATGGAAGATGAAAAATACACCCAAGAACTATTTTGTGGGGATAGATAATAACAGAAACCTAAAATGGACAGTGACCACCAGGTCCTGAGAACATTCAGTTTACTTCTTAAGGGCTAACCAACTGCATGGAAGCAGTAGGATAGGAACCATTTCTGACCTATCTATGCAAGCTAATTGTGATATTTTTAGCATCACCTGGATGCTTCTTCAGTTCTAAGAACTGCACATGACTTGAGAAGTATCTTGGCATATAGGGCTAAAATAAAATACCTTTAAAAAGCTTAGTGAACATATAAAATCATCTTGGGCAGATGTGGCTCTGTATTTCCCTTTTTATCTCCACATTTAAGTTAGCAGACACAAAATGCAGTAGACAATGAAAATCTTCTTTCACAGTTTTCTGACCAGTTATCACTCTTGCACAATTAGAGTTAAAATAGCAGCATTTTTTACCCTCCTCTCTGTCTAGAACATACTTTATCTTCTAGTACTTTATCTTCTAGCATTGTGCTAACTAGTATCCAGTTGCTCCCAGATTCTCTTTCTAAAGGAAAAAGTTTGTGCTGGTACAGATGCTGCCTGTGAATTTATTTCTGTGCAACATAGCATATCAGGGGCAGGTATTCTGCTTTACAATACTGAACCAAAGACCCTCTAAATACAAAACTAGTTATTTGAGCAAATTTACTGAGCTGTTTAGTTTTCTCTAGTTGACTTTCAATAATCTGGGATAAACTGGAGCTTTGATTAGGTTATCTCATATTTCCTCGTGACTTCTATTTCTTTCCATGTAATCCGTGAATAATTGTATATTTCAGTTTTTGTCATTATCAACCTGTCGTTTTCCTGAATTATTCAGTTTCAACATGATATAAGAGTTTCAAGGTCATAAGCAACAAGGTGTTGGAATGACTCCAAGTAGCTGAAGAGAAGTCTTCCTGATAAATTTCTCTTCAGATGTACAGAAAACATCCTTCTCTCTCTTCACTTGTAAACACCTGTATTGTTCTGTATAATCATGTATCTTCACTAGGGTGAAGATCTGAGAGCTTCAGCTGTCAAACAAAATATATTTCTGCAAAGGGAAAGGATTCTTTGGAAATAGCTAAATCTATCCTATAGAGCTGCACCTTGACACGTACAATGACTTAGACTGTCAAATAAATGATTCTGATGATGTACAGTTTGAAGCCCATTTCAGCAAGGTAATTCATTTAGTCAAAACCTTTAAACTATCCTGATCACAAAACTCCCTCTTTAGTATACCATTTAGGAGCTATTTTCACTACTTCCCACACACTTGCAGAGGATGTAGGAGGAAGACTGCCTGGGTTTTACTAGAAAGATGATGGGTGTATGCAAACAGAATTTGTGTGAATCTGTAATAGGTCATTTGCCTTCTTGCTCCAAAAGAATATATTTTAAGGCATTCTTATTTGCTGAGCTCATCATCAGAGATAGAATTGTTCAGAAGACAAAACACTTAGTTTGCAACATCTTTTAACACTTCAAAATTTGGTTTTGGTCCTCACTGGAATAAAGACAATGATTTAAAGAATATTCACTCTTCTGAAGTGTTTCAGTTTCAACAAAGCAATATATTTTAATAGCATTTAATTTTCTTGAATATATTCTTTCAAATTTAAGCTGTTTATGGCATTTCAGAAGAAAATTTATTAAAAAAAAAAAAAAAAAAAAAAAGAAGCTCATTTATCTCTAAGGTAATAAAGTTAATGAGAATTTGATGCCTAAAATCTCCATATATCTTTGAAACTTCTGGGTTGTTAAGGTTGTCAATAAAATGCTGAAGTAAGTGTAGAGTATTTAATGCAACAAAAATGTAAAGTTTGAAAAAGGTTTTGTAGAAAGTATAGCAATATGGCAGCATAATGTAAGCAAACTGAAAAAAAAATATAGACTAGGATCTGGAGCTTCATTCTTCATGCATTCTTGCTGTGATTTCATGTCCATTGATGCTGAATATTGCTTTGGGATGCAGGAGAGCACACCGTGTCATAGTAGTTTTGCCAATACAGACTGTAGAGTGCTTCTTGGTAATCCCCTTTCAGTTCTCTGCAATGTCTTATGTGAAGTTCAGCAAAGCAGTCTTCTGTATGGTGGCTATTTTCTGGGATAGATGTTAATGTAACCCTAAGGAAGACAAGACTAGGTCATGATTTAAATATGACACTTCATGGCATAAGAACATATCTTCTGGAGCATTGGTGTATGAAGTATTACACGTAGCCCAGCCTAGATGGGCTGCTCAATTCTTCTCTTATAAGAATAGCAAAACCTGAAATATAAAAGATGCCATAAAACAAGCTTAATACAGAACTGATAACACATTTAATACTTAGATTTCATTGCAATGGGATTTTTTCAGAAGAAATAATGTCACTTTTATTTTAAAGGAATAGATAAACATGCATGACTAAGAGCAACTTGTGCAGTTCCATGAGTTGGGATAATGTTAGGCAACCTGTTAAGATTTGTGTTTCGTTGTTCAGAGATTATGAGTTAAATCAAGAGAAGGAATCTGCCCTAATTTAACATTAGCTAACATTGAGAGTTATGAAGGACTATTTATTTTCCTCAAAATCAGAAGTGTCAGACATCTGATAAGTCTGGTCTGTCACTGTACATTTTAAAACTAATGTAAGGTTGGGAAGGAACAGTCTGAAGAATTTAAGTTTCTTCTCTTTGGTTCAGATGAAGAATCTGTAGAAAGTCTCATGAGCAGTTTAAGGTCCACTGAGACTAATTCAAAGGCTTTGAACAGTAATCTTCCATTTTAAAATTCACTGCAGTATAAGCATGATCACATGTACATCCATACAGCAGGTGTATTCAGATGAGGATTTGCCTGGCATTTGTTTTAAGCAGCATTTATAAAGTTGTTCTTGTTGTTGTTTTGGTTTGGTTTGGTTTGGTTTTTCTGCTGGTCCTCTAACATGATATTCATGAAGACAGTATGAAATTTCACATTCTCTTGTGGAACAAATAAATGAAACTTCACAATTTCTATGCATCCACCTATTGAGGTACTGTTTCTCACTTTTCCTTATTGAAGAACAAATGGATAGTAGCATTTACGTCTGACAACATTTTAAAGAGACAACTGCTTTAGAAAAATATGCAAAAAAAATCCATTAGGGGCATACTTTATTATCTACAGTTGAAGTGGATACATTAAAATGAATCTGTATGAAAAAATAAATAAATAAATACATAAAACATGAATTGCTATCTACAAAAACTATTTCAACAAGATTAATGGTGTTCTAACATAGTTTGTGCTGAGCTGCTGACATAAATATATTTAAATTCAATGATGTCTAAAAACAGTGTTCCTAAAAATGAACAGTGGGAAAGTAATCACCTGAAATTTGATAGTTTAAAGCTGGTAGTTGAAATTAGTATTCTGAAGCTATGAGGCCACAATATATGTGATTGGAAAGATGTTGTTGGAAAATACTGATTTATCACTTTACGCAGGATGTAACAGTAAATTCAGAAGCTGTGTAATAAAATCTCAGATGACAAAATATAATAAAATAAATTATTACATTCTTTGTATATTGTATGAAGCATTTAATATCCAAAAATTGAACATGAAAATTAGATAGAAAATAACATTTTAATTCAGTTAATGTAAGCCAATAACACTCCGTTCTCCAGAAAATTACTGGAGAAACCAGGTGTGTTTTTGTTATTCTCGATGCAAATTATATTTTCATAAGCCTCACAGCATTAGACTTTAATGTTCTTATTCTTATTATAGACTTTTTTTTAAACACTTCAGATTAGATATTGTTTATGGATGTCTCAGAAAATAAAACTACTGACAGGCTAAGTGGGCACTGAAAATGTTCACTTCCTTATATTCAAGTGGTAAATATTTTCAAGTTAAATTCTTAAGTGAATATAAAATGAATCCAACTAACAATGACAAATTAAACTATGGTTACTTCAGCCAGAAGTGTTTTCATCTCAACAATAACAATTATGAGAAAAAAAAGGATGAAGAGTGTTCAGATGTTGAGACATGCCATGACTGTCTTCTTTCTAATCTCAAAGTTAGCCACTACTGTACTTCTCATATTCACATTTTATATTTTTAGTATCACAATAGTGAAAGGAATGTCAACGGGAAACATGTAGATAGGATAGATCAATTGACAGGTAAGTACAAAGAGGAATCAGGAAGAAAGGAAAGAATCAGAAGAAAGGAAAGAAAAACATGCAATCTTTATAAGATATTGTGCAGTGGGTCTCTTCTCTGACAAATCTCTTGCTTATGGCTAATTCTGAGTATAAATTCTTATTTTTGCTCTCCTCTGAAGAATAGGTGATGGGAGCAGTGGTATATACAGTGTCACAGAGCTATCCTTTCATGCTAGTATACTTTCACTCAAGTATTGGGCTAGGAGACCTTGAAATATGGATTTGGAAGTCACAAAATGGTTGAGGTTGGAAGAGACTTCTGGAAGTCATTCATTCCTACCCCCTGCTCAAGCAGGATCACCTAGAACAGATTGCCCAGGACCATGTCTAGATGGCTTTGGAAGATCTCCAAGGAGGAGACTCCACAACCTCTCTAGGCAAATTGTTCCAGTGCTCTCCTACGCATTCAGTAAAGTGCTTCTTGATGTTTTGGTGGAATCTCTTGTATTCCAGTTTGTGCCCATTGTCTCTTATCCTGGCTCTGGGAACCAATGAAGAACCTGGCTCTGTCTTATTTGTGCCCTCTTTTCAAGTAGTTATAGATGTTAAGATATTTCTGAAACTTCTTCTGAAGATTCTCAGCCTTCTTCTGAAGATGCTCCAGTCCCTTAATCAACTTTATTATCCTACGTTGGATTCTCTCCTGTAGCTCCATCTCTCTCTTTCGTTGGCATGGCTTCAGTAGAACAGATGGGAAGGATCACCTCTCTGGACCTGCTGACAGTCCTTTGCCTAATATGTCCAATAATATGATTGTCCTTAGTAACAAGGGCATGACTCATGATTCAATCTAGTACCCACATGGACTCACCATTCCTTTGCTGCCACAACCTTCTTTTCATCTAGGTGGCCCCCAGCATGTATTAGTGCCTTGGGTTGTTCTTCAGGTGCAGCACTTTGCATTTCTTGCTAAAATTCATGACATTCTTGTCAGCATTTGCGGGTACTTCTAATTGGGGCCCATGGACTTATGTACCTCCATTTTGCCCTCGCCTGAACCTCTTCCACCAAGGACTTATCTTCCTTGCTCCAGCCTTTCCACCTGGTCTCTGGGACCTAGGATCCCTGAGGAACTGTCCTGCTGGTAAAGACAGGCAAAGAAGGCATTCAGTACCTTGGCCTTTTCCTTGTCATATGTAAACAGGACCTCATTCAGCAATGAACCCACTCTTTCCATAGTCTTTCTTTTGTTACCTATGAATTTATAGAAGCCCTTCCTGTTGTCTTTGACTTCCTTGGTGTTTTCAGTGATTTGCAAAGAATTCAGCTGAGAACTCAATGATGGAACTTCTTGCAGAGCAGCTAATAGTTAGTCAGTGGAAGGTTTGTAACTAGAGACATTGCAAGCTAAAGGAGAGACTGGAGGAAGAGAAGTAATGTGCAACCCTGATACCTAATCTATGGTCCTCCATACAGGCACAATTCTATTCTCTGGATGTTAAGGAAAAGAAGAGGGAACACTGTAGAAGGCCTTGATACAACAGCTAATTTTGGAAAGTGACATTTTCATGGAAAGGAATAAACAGTTGAGATTATAAGAGCAGATAGAAACCACTAGCTAACTGTGGAAATAGGAGCCAAAACGCAATGCTGACCTTTGCAGCTTTATTCAAGCCTGTGTAGAACATCCAGATAAGCACTAGAAAGTGCAGAGTCAGTGTAGAGGTTTGGCAAGAAATGTAGTGACTAATTGAGACAAATCTTTCTATAAGCTCCAGTTTTGTTTGCATAAAAAACAAGCTGATAAATGAAACTAATCACCAAATCCAGGGATCCCGACCTGTAATGGACTATTCTTCCCTCAGGGTAAAACTAAGAACCTATATTTTCTTTATGTTTCATTTATTCTTTTATAAGGCTTTTGCACTTATATTCTTCTAGCCAGTTGACGTAAAATATCTTTCTTAGCCCTAAAACCAGGAAATGCAGATCTTATTTCTAATAGGTCCTAGCATCTAGAGTTGTTTTAACCTCCACCCTATATATAGCATAGTAAATGCCCTGTTAATACATTCAAAGCCAGGTGTGACACAGCCCTGGAAGCTGCAATGGTTAAAACTTTTTTATTATGGATGAGAAGCTGTTTCAGAGATGTAATGGCCTGAGACTGAAGGGAGATCAGAGTTTTACACAGCTGTGACTTCCTGGAATGCTTCAGGTAGCAAATGCCCAGGAAGGAATTTTCCTCTTGAAGGAGATGCTTGTGACACTGCTGTCTTACTAGGTCCTGCCCCCAGCTTCCCTATGCATTTAGCCACACAAGGAGAGCAAGATAACTGTGTAGAGGAAAGCAAGACAGGAGATTAAAGTTGTACTGTGTTCTAACTAGTTGTACTGGGTCTGGCTGGAATGTTAACTTTCCCTGCAGCAGGCCATACAGTGCTGTGCTCTGCACTTGTAGCTGGAATAGCAGTGCTGTCACACCAGTGTTGTGTCAACTGCTGAGCAGTGCTGGCACAGCATCAGGCCTTTCTCTAACCCTCCTAGAGGGTGGGCAAAAAGTGAGAAGAGAAACATCACCAGGGCAGCTGACCTAAAAAAAGGGATATTCCATACCATATGATGTCACACTCAGCAATAAAAGGTGGAAACAGGAAGAAGAGGGGAGGGGTGGGCTCTCATGAAAATGTAATTCCTCCTCCTGAACACCGGCTACGTGCATTGAGGCCCTGCTTCAAGGACGTGGTCAATCATCGCTCATTTGTGGGAAGTAGAGAGTAATTTCTTTCCTCTGCTCTTCCACATAGTGTTCATTTGTTTTATTTGTTTGTTTTCCTATTTTTTTTCTTTCTCCCTCCTTTTTCCCCCTTTTTTTTTCTTTAGTTAAATCGTTTAGTTCATAATAATCTTTCTTTAATTATTATTATTATTATTTCCCTTAATTAAATTATCCTTATCTCAACCCATGAGTTGTTCTTTGCTTTACTTCTTCCCCTCCTCATCTAAGGAGAGGGAGTGAGAGAGCGATTGTGGTGTTTAGCTGCCCAGCATGGTAAAACCACCACACTAATAAATACTATAATGTATGCTGGTAATGAGCAAGTTTCCAGTGCTCACAAAAGCCAATTTTCAAAGATCGTTGAAGCTTTGTCTATGTACACGTGGGAATGGTTGTGGTGGGGTGAAGTCATCTCTTACATTTTTTTAAAAAAAAGGACTGCTTGAGCTGACAAAGAGTAACTGTGATCAGTTTTCTATATTAAGGTGATCAAACCCACATTCAAAAACCTCTGATCTGGTTCAGGCCCACTACTTTTTACAGCCCTTCAGTCTTCACTCAGGCAAAAGTTTTTTTGACCTTGAGGGCAGCTTTGCTGAGCAGAAGGCTGCAAAAAGAGGTAACTTCCATCCCTATTAATACCACAAGGCTTACAGAAAACCTCTTTTATATTCCTTTCAATTACACCAAAGCATGTAAAAAGAAGAATTTCATTTCTTTGACATGCATTGCTTTAGTTGCTGGTATGACGAGTTGTTTCTCACTGAAGCTCCCTAAAATACTATTGATTTTGGCAGGATGGCAAAAATGAGCTAGTCTCCACTTCATATTGTCTGCCATAGTCAGATTGTCTTTGCAATCACAGGGGTTTCTCTGGCAATTTCAAATAATGGGCAATAGACATTTAAAGGTTTAGGTCCAATTTTGTTTTGTCAAATAATACAATACTTTTCTTTTGCCACTTTGAATAAGATGACTCAAATTGCTTTGCCATTCCCAGCTCCTTCAGTGAATTATTAGTGGTGTAATTTTTGACAAAGTTGTATATGTAAAAAGACTCAATGACCAAGAAATACATCTCCGTTATCTGAAGACCAAGTGAAAAAATCATTGTTCACCATCTCATGATTTTTTTTTTCTTTAGTAGAACAAACACAGATGAGAATGACTTTCTACTCTTTCTTATGCTTTGTCCTTTTTCTTTGATTTTGCTACATATTTTTTTTCCTTATAAAAATTTGTTTTATTTGGTTGTCTGTTAAAAATATGTCTTTTGTTTTATTCCTGAAAAACAAACAAACAAAAAACAAACAGACTTTCTACAGATATTCTGTGCTTTATAGCACAGAACTGAGTGATTTGTGCACCCTTCAGCAGATGCTTCCTGTGGACTTGCTCAAATGAGAGTTGCCTCTGCTCCTTTGTAGAATGACAGATTTTGTCATCATGATGGAGACAGAGGCCCCAAAGAGTGACACGGCAGGGAATGGCAGCAGGATTATCCTTTTTGCTTTAAGATGCCACCATGTAAGAAGTTGTGTTGTCATGTCATCTACTCCTGAATATGAGTAAAGATGGAAGAATATGGCTCTTTGATACACACCAGGTATAATACAGCAAGAAAATATTGCTCTTTTGACTTGCAGTCCTTAGATCAGATTGTGAGAGCTCAGCTGGGTGTCTCAAATCCCCAGTTATTACAGCATACCCCTGGGGGATGGCTGAGAATAAAAACAATGGCAGTAGGAATGAGCCGCGAAAATCCTTCACAGTACAGAGGAGGTCTGAAGTCCATGCAGTGCTAAATTAAGCACTCTGTAAGGACAGTGGAAAAGCAGGATCTGCAATTTTTATAGTTCTTTGCTGTGCTTAAGATCAGATTTCCCTCTTGTCTTAACTCTGATTTTGCAGCTCGCTTACTTCATAGGAAGTCAAATAGTCCAGGAAGTATTTATCAGCCTCAGGATGAACTGGAAAATGTCCCACTGGGAAGAAATGATGATGGCTTGCCCTCCTGGCAATCTCTACTAGAACTGTCATCTGCCATGTGTAACCAACCATACTTTTACTGAGTAACAAAAAGTGGCATTAATATTTTACTGAACAGAGACTATGGTTTCATTAAATCTCATTATGATTTGATTTATTGATGAGTACATGGGAGCTCTTTCCAAGGACAATATAGAAAAGTTTGCAGGAGCCACAACAGCACTAGTGTTTAACAGACTCCAAGAGCAATGCTTTAGAAACAATAGTCCTTAGATATTAGACAGTGTCTGTAAGAAGTCATGGTAGGCAAGCTTATATGAAACTGGACAGAGTAGGAAATACTCTTTTTATTTTTCAGTTCTTTTTTTGAGGCTCATAGGCTGGATGTCACATTGTGATTTATTCTACATTTTTAATTTTCATTATACTATGAAACTGTTGCATATGGTTGAGCATCTAGAACCATTCAGGACTTTATAGCTATGTTTGTTTTTTATACCTTAGGAGTCTCCTGTCATTACAGTAGTAGCTATAAAGTCGATATTCCCATTCATGTGTTAATATTATGGTGATATTCAAGTTCTGAGTGTGATGCCAGTTGCACGTATACTATTTCCTTGTTTTCAGTACTGTTTCCTGAGGGTTGTGCTTTGGGTTTAACTCCAAAATCACTTTACTGATTACACAGTAAAGCATACTGGAACAAAAAGGCATGTTGATGTTTTAAAAAATAACATTAAAGTGCATGTAAAAATTAAATATCTTTGTTGTATTTAAAATTTGGAAATGTCCTCAAGTTATTGCAGGGGAGGTTTAGGTTGAATATTAAGAAAATTTCTTCACTGAAAATATTGTGAGGCATTGGAATAGGCTGCCCAGGAAAGTAATTGTGTCATCATCCTTGGAGATATTGAAAAGACATGTAGATGTGATTCTTAGGGATACAGTTTAGTGGTTTGTCAATCTTTCTTTCTAACAGTGTCACATATCAACATGAAAAAGCATAAAATAATTGTATTAAGGAAAATATATAACATTATTTGTAACATTCTGACTAAGATATTAGGGACAGTAATTCTTCTAAGAAGATATCTTTAGGTATAAGGGATAACTTTTTTGATAATGGCATTTTGCATTTATTCTCTTTACTTCTGTTTTATAAGCCATTAAAGTATATATCAGAGAAAAAAAAAAAAAAAAAAAAAAGTAGCACCAAAAACAATAAACTTTGGAAAGATATTCTGAGACCATCTAAGTTCATGTGCCATTAGTGTGGAATTGTTCTCTACAATATATTTTACGAAGCTTTATTCAGATCAATGTTAAATGAATCAAGGACAGTATATATAGATATATCTATATATACTATAGATATCTATATATGTATATATAGATATATCTATATATACTGTCCTTGATTCATTTATATATATATATATATATTTCCTTTCTGTTTCTCTCAGATAATTATTCCAAGGCCTCATCACTAACTAGTTGGATAGTTTTAAAATAAATAAATAAATAAATTCACTTTCAGTTTATTACTTTTGGTTTTCCATAGGATTTATTGTCTAAGACAGCCTATAGCTTCTTTTCTTTATGTGTGTTTATTTAATAGAACTTCATTTGAACTTTCAGTTTTATTGTTGCAAACAGGAAACAGAAAGATAGAGTTGCCCTTTATTATGATTATTATTTTATTTAATTATAAGATATCGGTTTGTTTCTCTGTTGGTAATAGAAAATTAAAATAGTATTCTCATTACATATATGTACATTTTTAATTTCATATATATATATGTATACACACTTCTTCAGTCTGCTCTAATGGTAAGAATCACAGGGTTTAGACCTGTTTTTATTCGAAAATCTAAAGCAATTGCAAATTAAAATATGTATTCATAAGATTTCTTGTGTGGAATTCTAGTGGATAGCCACAGCAGTTTTTCTGGCCTTAGAACCACAGGGTTCTAATAACAGAAAGATATCTAGATTCAGATTCTAAGATATTTTGCAAATATCTTATATCAAATATCCATATTGCAAAAATCACTTTATAGTCAAAAAGTGATTCGAGGTTTTTTTTATAGTTAAAAAAAAAAAAGGTAAGAGAGCAAATAAATGCTTGAAGTTAAGCTCCTGTTGTATACTTCCCTGCAGTAGAACAACTATTTTCAGGCTACCACTGATATATTAGTGTAAGATAAACACATACCACACAATAATTCTACTAGTCACTGAAGTCTCTGGTCTCTTCTTACTCTTTAAAATCCATTACTATTGCTATTCTATTTTAATTCTCCACTTTTTATTTTTATTTTTATTATATTTATTATTTATTTTCCCCCTTTCTGGCTCCATCTGTGACACCCTATGAATTCATATCCCAAAGTAACAAGAAAGAAAGAAAAAAACATTCTACCCATAGCCCACATAGGCCAATTTTCTTTTCACATTAGTTCATGCCTTTTCTGATCTTTACATGGAAGACCTATACATGTAGTTCAACATATCTCTTATGCTTGTCTAATTATGCAATTGTAACTTAATAGACTTCAAAAAATACTATCCTGGCTTTAATTCAGCAGAGATATACCATGCTCCATTTGCTATCACACATTACCTGATGTTTTATTAGTTTTTCTGGTAATATATTGCTAGTTATCATATCTTGAAAATGAAAATGCTGCAACATGCTTTTCACTAGAAAGACAGACCCTAGCAGATATAATTTTAATTATGTTCTCAAATTAGATATCTCTGGATAAGTCTAATGCAAAAATTTGATTTATAAATGTAGTCAGAGAATGGCAGACAGAAAACAAAGGAAATAGGATAGCTATGATAAAAATAGTAGACACAAGACAAGAAATGGTGAAGAAAATATGTTACATAAAATCACAGAATCACAGAACCACAGGAAGCCTTGTTGGAAGGAACCTCTAGAGGTCATCTGGTCCCATCTACTCAAGCAGAACAGATTGCTCAAGATCATGTTCAAATGGCTTTTGAAGCTCTCCAAGACGGAGGCTCCACAACCTCTCTGGGCAAACGGGGCCAGTGCTCTGTCACCCATACAGTGAAGATGTGCTTCCTGGTCTTCAGTCAGATCTCTCTTATTCCAATTTTTGCTTATTACCTTTTGTCCTGACACTGGGCACCACTGACAATTGCCTAGCTCTGTCTTCCTTGTGCCCTTCCTTCTGGGCACAATGACTACTTATAGACATTGATAAGAGATCCCTTTGCTTCCTCTTCTTCAGAATGAACAGGTAAAAAATGTAGAAAAAATAATATAATGGGAAAGTACAGAGAAATCATAGATTTAATAGTGATCTGTTCAGATAGTGTTGTTGGATAAGAATGACTCATCAGTTTCTATACACTAAAAACAGTAGGTATAGGCCAAAGTAAAACTGGAACTAGCTTCTTACATATCTGATTTTGATACATTAATGAACATTCAAATGTATTTTTAATGAACACTCAAAGATATTTGTTCAGACATATTCAGACCTTCAAAAGCAAGGAATATGCTAAGACAAACAGGAACTAGTGAAAATATGGGAAAGCAATACAATTTCTTTCAGCAATGAGTTTTCTGTTGATATAAATAAATAAGCTTCTGAGGCTGTAGGATTCTTGCCCATTTTCTCAGTAGAGAATCTGCCTAAAATGTCTACAGTATTGAATTACTTGATTAGTATAGTGATCAAGATAAAAAGTTATTGAAAAATTCATTCATTAAATATAAATTATATTCCTGGAATTTAGGACAAGGGCAGTCCCTTTTCTCCACTGATAGAATTATCATAATTTTTTTCCTATTGACTTTTATTTGTGAAATTTCTTCTTGAAGACAGATTCTTCACCCTCTGCTTTATCTTTCTATTTAATCTCTGATTAATGTCTTTGTGACTTGTAGTTTGGACTTGAACCAGGTGGTCACATACCTCAGACTTCTGATATGACTTGGCTGACTTCTGATATGACTTGGCTTGATACGTTTTTTTTTTTTTTTTCTGGTGTTTTTTTTTTGTTTGTTTGTTTGTTTTGTTTTGTTTTGTTTTCCTGTTATTATGCATATATAATGCTTGCTTGATGAACTCAGCTGCAGTAAATATATTACCACTTCCCTATTAATCATGTGTGTGCCCTAATTGCCTCTTGTTAATGGCTGCTGTTCATAACCTCTCCAGTCAATAGATGTTAGTCTTCTGATTCAGGATCTGGTCCAGAAAAAATATAGTTGAAATGGCTATCAAGGTTTCTCAAAAAACAAACAAACAAGAAAGATATCTATTTTGGGAATACATCTAAATCTAAATCTAGATTAGTATTTTGTCTTTTTATTAAACCAAATTCAAATATTTGATCTATATTTTCTTTTGTTGTTTATCTAGAACCCTTCATCTTCCTTCTGAGAAAATAAAACAACTGACAATTACCTTAATTTGGCTGTTTTAAATAACTGGACAGATAGTTCAGGTGTATATTTTTACCTAGGAATTTGCACCTCTGCTGTATCCCTTTCAACAGATCCACCAAAGCTCACAGTTGCTTCTCCTTAGGTTAAAAACCACATGATTATATTGTATGCTACAACACACATAATTTTCCATGATACAGGTCACATATACACAAGTAGATAATCATACCTCTTGTAAATGTTGTAGCTGTTGAACTACAAACAATGTTATTGTTTAGACACATTAGTCATTTTGGCTAATTAGTTCTGCTGTAAATGGGGAGGGAATTGATACATCTAGCAGTGTTAATGGGAGACATAGAGGCCTATAGCTCCTGAAACTTTTGTATGTATTTGTCTGTATTTTATACTAGCTGTACATCAGTCTAACCTGTCTATAATGCTTACAGGACATGAACTTATTAAATTCCACATTGTTTAGACAGTACCATAAATAGATGTGAAATCTCATGGGGTGTATGCAGTTTTACAAGCTCATCTTTTTATTTAGATTTTCTTTAAAAATCATCTGAAGGCTTGCTCTTCTTGTGGTTTTGCTACAACAGCAATAACAAAAATATTATTCTTGGCAATTCTTCCAGTTACATTGTGTAAGTTGTTATTTTATGCTACTTCTTTTTGCTTTGCCGGCAACATGCCTAGCAATGTTCCACCAGAGTTTCTTAACAGAGCACCTCCAAAGTCAAGGAGATTTTTTGTGGGAAGATTGACAGTGTACCAGAGCTCGCTCTGAAACGGAAAAAGCACTCATGGGTAAAATAAAACATTACTGAAGTTTCAGGTTAACAGTTAATGATCACACAGTTCCTTACAGCCAATTACTGCAGTCTTTTTAAAGTGTCTTTTGTGGCTGTTGGAATTTGAAGAGGCCCTGGGGGTTTCATGTACTAGTGATAGCATTTTAGCAAGCAATCAGTTTGCTTACATCTCAGCATGCAAAGTTAACATTCTCCTTTGCTATTGCGTCATGCAATATTCTCCCTCATAGTCTTTTAGCTGAATGTTGTGATTTCAATTTTTACAATGAAGGGAAGAAACATCTAAAAATGATGATGTGGTCTCTGATTATGGAGACAGGTATCTCCTGACAAGATTGAAGTGTATGTGTACCTACCATTGGTAGTTTTGATTTTAAAAAAAAAAAATCACATATTTATTTTTCTTATTTTTATTGGGTTTGTACTTTTCCTTAGATTTATAGTGTGAAGAGAGTTCTTTAAGAACAGACACTAATAAAACACGTAATGAAGACCACTCTTGTCTTAAAGACCTTTTAATAGACATGGGCATGATGGTAAAAGATACTCATTTCTGTATGCAGTTGAGAGCCTGAATGAATAAATGACTCGTCCAAGGTCTATAGCAAGCTTCATTGTGTGTCATATCCTTTCATGAGTCAATGGAGAAAAACAAACAAACAAACAAACAAACAAACAAACAAAAAACTGATTGTAATTGTCTGTCCTAGTTTATCTGAGTGTCTATCTTAATGCATCAGCAAGCTGCTTATACTGCTTCCAGGATTAAGGCTTGAATGTCTATGTTTCAGAATAACAACGAGGCATTGGAATTATGGATGCTGTAAATGCCCCATCCCCAGCCAGGCTGGATGGGGATTTGAGCAACTTGGTCTACTGTAAGATGTGCCTGCACATGGAAGGGAGGTTGGAATTAGATGAACTTTAAGATCTCTTCCAACCCAAACCATTCTATGATGCCGTGATTCTATGAATTTATGATTTTATGATTATTTCATTTTAATATCTGTGTTTTAGGAAAATCAATCTATAATCTCCTTTTATAGGTAATGGGAAGAAATAGGACACAATTTAATTAATTCTAAAGCAGGTTAGAAAAAAACAAACTCTGAAAGTTAAATTCTCTAAGTGAATTTAGCTTGTTAAAAAGGCTGTGAAGTACCCAGTGCTTTATTTGGTGAAAACTGGATATATGCTTATCTACATTTTGTTCAACGGATCGCACTCCACTGTCCTGTAAATGGTTCCATTTTTTTCTACCTACAAAAGTTGAATCTCTAAAGAATAGTCTTGGATTACAGCTGCAGCAATTACATTCTTGGAAAATCTTTTATTTTCTCTCCCTTCCCCTCCTTCACCCCTCCCCCCCCCCCCCCCCCCCCTTTAAATATTGGCTAGTTTACAAGTTGACTTACAGCTTGTAAACAAAATTTTTAGGTTTATATTCAATGGATTTGAAAGCAGGTGTATCATCATTCAAAAGAATGTTAATAAAGACATATTTGTCTGCATCACTAAAATATGGAATTATTTAAATTCATCATAATCCTAAAAGCTAATTATATTATTTTACATTTTTAAAAAATATATGTTTCTATTGAATTTTTAATTCACTCTATTTTTTTCTTCTAACCTTTCCTTATTCTTCTAGTGAACCTTTGATATTCTATTACTGTCCTGAAAAACAAAGCAACTTCATTTGATTCAAAGCAAGTATGGGGAAGATTTTATTATGAATGTATTGAAGCAAAAATATGAACTGACACATTATGGTATTCAACATTAATGTCTTAAAAGAGACAGAAATGTTAGTTGCATCTATGTGACTTTGCTGTTTCATTATATATGGTCCATTAGCTTTTCTTTTCTTGCTTCAGGGTCTCTGTGATGAAAAGAATGCAATCAGATGACCCATACATCCATGAATTTTTATCTGTCCATATAAATACATGAATTCAATAGTATTAATGAAAAAAGATGAAGTTGATCAGAAAAATGAAAAGTAGCTGAATCAATTATTTCTCAAGGCTGGTTTTATTCCCCTTCCTCAGTGAATCAGAACAAACAAATTTCAAAGATATTTTGAAAGTTTATTTGCATTTTTACATTTTCAAGCACCCAGCTTCTTAGAATATTAACATTTTTAGGGTCAGTGTAACTGACCCTGTCATTGACCTGACCAATGCATCGTTTCATCTATCTTCTCTTTAACTTTTTTGACAGTATGTATGTTATTGAAAGTATTTGACAGTATGTTGTTGAAAGAAGGTAAAAAATGGATATGCATCAGGAAATATGTTGTGTAATATATTCTCAGAGAAAAAATATATATATTGTACCAGGGAGATCTGAAACAATCAAGGGACAAACTCTGTGCTTTGGCTCTCAAGACGTAGCTGGTGTATTATTGACAGGCAGGATACCCCTGCTGCCATATTCATTCGTAGATGGCCAGGTGACCTATCTCCAGCTCGTCTTCTACACTTCAGTCTTTCCCCTCACACTACATTTTGTTTCTATCTTTCATAACATTTTCTCTCTCCTTGTTCCACTCACCTCATTTCAGTGTCTCTATCTTTTATTTTGTCTTTAAATTTAATTCATAAATATAGGTTTTATACAAAAATATTCCTTATACTCAAAACAAAGCCTATCAGACTAACTGAAGTCATTGGAACATGTTATTACTCCTTTCATTCTACTTGCATGTTTCATTTCTTTCCTTGTATCTGTTTTATTTTTTAATCTGCACATTTTTATGGTTTATACCTTACAGTTGTCCATACCAAAGGAGAATAGGGCTCCCGTTGTCCACTGTATCTGAATTCATTGCAAGAAAGAGAAGTATGGATTCCAATTTGTCTTGATTCATAAGCCATTGTTAGTTGTTTGTCAGTATTTGTATAGGTGCTTTTCAGGTGCAAAGATGTTCTCGAATCCTCAGATGTTATAAAATCCAATATGTTTTTTTCTTCTTTTAAAGAAACAAAGTCTTATTCATTCCTTTTCAATTGGATTTTTTTAACATCTTCCACCTAAACAAGCCACAGAAAAATTTATGAAGCTAATAAAATAAAATGCATACAGAGTAGTGAATGAGACTTGACCACAAGTCCAGTGCAAAATAAGTTTTGCTAATACCAGTATATGAAAGGCTTTATCAACAGTATGATATCTGAAAAAGCAGTTAGCAAATGATTCAGAACTTGGAAATAACTGTAAAGTCCATTTGGTTGGCAAATTGTTATGCATAATAAATATAATATACATGTACAAGATATTTGCAATAACATCTTTCTATAAAAAGTTTCTGATAGACTTTACTTACTACAGCACTGAATCTCTCTCATTGCTAGAGGAAGACCACTCTGCAAACATATTTTAGTGTATTTTCTACAGCTTATTTTCCAAGGCATTAAGCTCTGTTGTATCTGTTTTCTGCAGCAAATTAGATTTTTTGCACCAGAAATGCAAAACTTTCTAATGGAATCAGAAATTTTAAGCACTTTTTTTTTTCCCCTGAAATATAATTGTATGAACAATTAATAAATTGACTGCAACAGAATGAGTTTATTTTGAGGTTGTTTCCAACCCTTTAATTAGCTGAGCTTCTCTTACAGAGGATACTATGACCTATGATACTATGACAGAGAACCTGCATCTTTCTGCTTATTTTTTGTCCATTCTATATAATGAATACTATATTTCACTGAAATATACTGACTTCTTGTTCTTCTAATAGCTTACCTTTAATTCTTGAAAGTTGAGAGAGAGACAGGGAGAGAGAAGATATATATACATAAGTACCAAAAGGTAGAAAAAGGAAGCTGTATTTTAGGTGTTGGATTTCCTATGCTTGAATATAGTCCCTTTAAAGAACTTCCTGTGAGGGTATGGAAGAGGTTGGACCAAGAAGAAAAATAATAAATTCAAATTAAGTTCATCTGACTTACAAGTTGTACTATAGCAGACGGCTGATGAATATGAGCTTAGAGAAGACCTTCAGGTAAATAATCTCACAGTGAAAACTAGACATGTATCTCCAAAAAATTGCCTTTAACTGTAATGAGACTCCTCCTGAATACATTTGAAAATTTACAACTCCTTATAATCTTCCCAACTTTTTTAATTACAGTCTTCTGAATCTTTTAAAGAATCATAAACTTTTGTTTCCAGTAAAGATTCTGTTCTTTACTCAATGTTCTTTACAACGTCTCTTTGTGTATCTTTTAAATCAACATAAAGACTTAAAAATGTGCGTATTCTCAAGACACTCTATATGTTCCTTTATATTTATTATTAGGGGTCTGGATAATATTAACACCATAACTATTATTGCTCTTATTATCTTTTTGCATGACAGTTTCCTATGGAGACAAATGGGAATGATGCTGTGAAATTATCTAGTATATATCTAGCTCCAGTTTATCCTGCCTATCATTAGGTCCCCAAAGCTCAAATAAATATATATACATACATATATATATAATATATATATTATTACTCAGTTGATTTTCAGCTCTTGATGAAGACGCATACATTTTTCTAGTCTCAACATAAATGATGACATAAACAATTTCACCAAAATTAAAAGTGAAATTAAAATGAATGGAAACATTAGTCTTTGGACCTAGGTATCTACCTTACTTTAAGATTCCTTTCCTTTGCAATGCCTTTGCTTTAACGTATGTTGTGATTATTATTCTCCTGTGTCACTCTAAATAAAATTCTGGAATGAGATTCATACCACCCGACTTGAAATGTCTACAAATGTAGACATCTAAATGTGAGGCAGGCATCTAAATTCCCTTTGTACTCATTGGGAAGACATAGACACTACTTAAGTGCAATTCAACTGACCCAATTTAGATGTCTTCATTAAGATGAAAGACATTGTGTCCTAAAAATGTGAATTTCTACTGACTGTAAATGTAGTGACTACTGCTAGTTTAAATGAAGATATACTTGTAAATATCTCATGTTTAGCCAGATAAATTTAATTGTTTCCATTTATTACTGTTCTTTAATAATTCACTTAAGCAATTCTCTTATTATTAGTGGTTTTGTTTTTTTTTTGTTTGTTTGTTTCAAAAGAAATGTTGAAAAAAAAACAAAACATCTCTTCTGCAGAGACAAATAATTTTGTAGCTAACCTTTTCTACCTACATATCTTCTGGTTTGATCTATCTTACAAGCGACTCTCAGAAAAATTCATTGCTCATTTGGTTTTGAAACTAGATCTAAGATCCAGTCATTTCAGTTTTATCTTGCATATATTTTGCAATAATTATAGAACTATGTTTTAGATCATCATTGACTGTACTCAACCTTTCACCTCCAGCCTTCCAGTCAACACAGAAAGCCAAATCATGTGCATTATCTTGTACATCGTTAACTTCCTCCTGGTCCTCCTGTCAGGTTCTTGCTTTATGCTTCACAAATATCTGAAGAGTAATTCAAAGAATTAATTTCCACCTCATTCTAACCATGCAATTTCAGGTCTTCTATATAAAAACTGTTGTGAAATTACCCTGTCTTCCCGTCTTGAACTATTAAATATCCTTTTATTTCATGACATCCAGCTCAAACAAGACTATAACAAATTGCAAAAGTGACAAGGAGTCACTTTGGTAAATATCACATTGAACTTTTATCTTACTTCATGTTTTATCATTATTTTTTATAGTACAGTATATTTTTTGCCTTATTGACTGCATTTCTCCAACAATAGATTCACTTTCATCCTTTCAGACAGTCAGTGTCCATTCATGATATGCCATAAAACATGTTTTCATCTACCCACTGTACAAGTTTGTTAAAAACCTTATGCCCTTAGCAACTTTGACCTCCATCAGTTGGTTCTTCATCCCCAAAGCATTTCTTCAGTATCCTTTTACCTCCTCAGGAAGAGTATAATTAATTTCACGATGTGTCCAGTCTTTCAGAAATGCTTCCAACAATGACTACAGGTCATAGTCAAAGCAAGTTACATGTCTTAAATGTTTAACATCAGCTATTTTGTTTTCTGGGTTCAATTCAATAAGCAAATTTTTTTCTTTCGCTATCCAGTTAGTGGCATCTTTCCCTAACATTTCTTACAAATGTATTTTGGCTTGTGTTTGGTAAACACTCTAACAAATACTCGTAACTTCCATTTATTCCAAGTTCTTTCTAATTTGTAGTTGTACTCAACTCCCTTTGCAATCTGAAATTCTCATTCATTAATCAGTATAAGAATTATTCCCAGGGCCTCCAAATGAACTGATTCTCCCTTTTTCTTGCCACTTGTCTACCATGGAGAGTACTTGTCCAATGGAACCTACAATGTAAGTTAGCATTAAAAGTCATCCATCTAGCTTACTATTACAAGTCCTGTCAGACTGACCAAGGAAGATTAGAAATCAATTGATATTAATAAAAGGAATCCTATGACCTTGGCCAGACTTAAGATCATGTTGTCTTAAGATCATGGTGTGTCTAAGTAAATATGCAGACATTTGTGTATAGACAATGTTTCCTGAAAACAAACAAATAATAATAATAATAATAATAATAATAATAATAATAATAATAATAATAAAAACCACTAATGAGATTTGTTTGTTTGTTTGTTTCTAAAATGGAAAACTATATCATCTTCTAGTAGATAGCACATATGGAATCTGAAAAGTGGTTTATGATGTTCTCAAGACCTGCTGCATGAATATGATTATACTGACATTTTGGTTCCTGACTGACATTTTATTTACTGACAGTATTGTTGTAAACTTTACAGTAAAGAAAAAATTTTTAAAGATGTAAATCAGGCAGTGCCACTAACGTGTAATGTAAAATAGTATCACTAAGTTTCTGCATCCAGATAAGTTGACAACTGTACTTCTATTTCAGAACTAGTCAATTCTCGGTGCCAAATTAACATGGCATGACCCACGGATGCATCTCACAGGAAGTTACTCACTTCACTTTTTTTTTTTTAATTATTATTTTTTTTTTTTTAACTTGTTCATGTTTCTTTTTCTCTTTTAACAATACAGTCTGCGCAATGCCTTAATTTTTCTCTGTGCAAAACTTACTGTGTTGATGGGCACAGCCTGAAGGAACCTTAACCCTAATTCAAGAAATTCGGGTGTGATAACTGGAGAAGACTTGAAAGTTCACTTTTTTCTCATTTAGAGAACTCTTTCCTGCTTTGTTGTTCTTTTTAGCACACTTTGCCTGCCTTCCTCAGGACTTACTATACATCCAGCAATGCAGTTCTACTAGAGCTCATGTATTTCCTTCCTTCATTAAGATGATTGAAATTTCTGTCTACCATCTTGTTGCAAGTGAGCCCTTTGGCTTCTTTGTGTAGATAGGGAGCTCTAGGATGACTCAGGAATTAGTGATTTAGGTGAGGCTGGGCCATCAGGCGCAGTGTTTATACCTCCTGATGTCCTGTTGTAGCTATAGGCCAAATTTGAGTTTCATCCTACTTCTTACCTCTAACACTAACTCTCAGAGACATGATGGCTTATGTGATGCTTGTTCCTAACTATTGATTAGCATTGACCAGCTGCTTGATTTGGCTGTGATTTTTCTGCTTGCCAGCCGAATTTGAGTTCTTTGGCAAACAAAATCTCTGCAGTCAGCCAGGGATGTTGGCACATGGAGCCTCAGTAGGGAGCTTTTGAACGTAAGAGTCAATAGGCACCTGTCAAGGAGAAAACAAAAATTTCTGGAGGTTGTGACTGTAATGAATTTTCCAGTCGTGTCTTTTCGAGGCTAGGGCATAGCTTGGTTCCAGTTGTAGACACATACACAATCAATCTCATTCTAGTAATAGTCTGGCATGGGATTCATCTGTGCTTCAAGGGACCTTGGTCCTGGCAGGTATAATGGTGTGTGTGTGGCAAAGCAATCTAGCAAATGAAAAGGATAGGCGCCTTCTGTGTGATGCTTTTAGAGAGATGCAGTATGTAGGAGGAAGCAGGATTGCACTGTAAGGTCATGAGGACAAGTACTACTTAGGCATGATTTCTGGAGTGCATGTGAGTAGCCTCAATGCAATCCTGGAATTGTACATCAAATTTTTATATGTTGCCAAAAGATTTCTGAAAGGATGTCAGAGTATTTGTCCTCTGGAACATATACATGGCTTTTTGCAATAGAACAGTGATAATCACTTACAGACACTCTAAATCTAAGTCCTAGAAAGGTGTGTAAACATATTCAAGATAGTCATTGGGAACCAAATAAATAATAATAATAATACAGATGGCTGACAACTAAAAATTAGTCTGAGATCTGTATGTCATGATCTAAAACATTCTGAATTCTTCCTATGTTATGCTAGAGAAAGTCCTATTTTAGGCATACATATCTGTCTTAAGAAATGAATATATGACTCACATTAAAGTTTAACCTATTTGCTTAAAATGAAGAGTCTAAAAACATAACTGGAAATAAAATAATTATTCTGATTGTGTTATTAGACCTGCCTGAGCAAGGTAAAAATATTGCTGAGAATCATAGAATCACAGAAGGGTTTGGATTGGAAGGGACCTTAAAGATCATGGAGTTTCAACCCACCTGCCACGGGCAGTGACACCTTCCATGAGATCAGGTTGCTCAAAGCCCCATCCAACCTGGCTTTGAACAATTCCAGGAATGGGGCACCCACAGCTTCTTTGGGCAATCTGTTTCAGTTCCTCACTACTTTCACTGTGCAGGAATTCTTCTTCATATCTAATCTAAAACTATCTTTTTTATTTTATTTTATTTTATTTATTTTATTTTATTTTATTTTATTTTATTTTATTTTATTTTATTTTATTTATTTTATTTTATTTTATTTTATTTTATTTTATTTTATTTTATTTTATTTTATTTTTTATTTTATTTTATTTTATTTTATTTTATTTTATTTTATTTTATTTTATTTTATTTTATTTTATTTTATCTTATTTTATTTTATTTTATTTTATTTTATTTTTCTTAATTTAAAACTATTGCCCCTTTTTCCTGTCAATATGCACCCTGATAAAGAGTCTGTCTCCAAAAACAGAGGGATGCATTGACTGGATACCTCTGGACTTCACTCTAGTGAAGTCTAGTGAAGTCCAAGATAACTTCCATATCTTTGCTAGATATGAGTTTTCACATACACCTAGAGGCCACTGATAGAACTTTCTTTTTCCTATTATAAATGTATTTTAATTGTATTTATACATTCTAAGCACAGCCAACACTGATCTGAAGTTGGAATGACACATATTTCTTCTTTTTTTTTCAGCTTCATTCTGCAAGGGTATCAACAGGGGGAGCAATTGTGCTACATGCATTGATGCACAGATGTCTACATCTAAGCTGCTCACCTTGGGATATTTACATTATTTAAGGAGGGAAAAGAGAAAGAAAAAGAGAAAGAAAAAGAGAAAGAAAAAGAGAAAGAAAAAGAAAAAGAAAAAGAAAAAGAAAAAGAAAAAGAAAAAGAAAAAGAAAAAAGAGAAAGAGAAAGAGAAAGAGAAAGAGAAAGAGAAAGAGAAAGAGAAAGAGAAAGAGAAAGAGAAAGAGAAAGAGAAAGAGAAAGAGAAAGAGAAAGAGAAAGAGAAAGAGAAAGAGAAAGAGAAAGAGAAAGAGAAAGAGAAAGAGAAAGAGAAAGAGAAAGAGAAAGAGAAAGAGAAAGAGAAAGAGAAAGAGAAAGAGAAAGAGAAAGAGAAAGAGAAAGAGAAAGAAAGAAAAAAAAAAAAAGTAGGGCACAGATCATCTCTTTTTAAGTAAAATATCTGAAATTAACCAAAACTACACATTTTACCTCACTAAGTGTAACAATAATTTACTGTGAAATTCTCAGATGTAGATATTTACTCTGGATAGTTAAGGTTGAGGGAGATGAGCTAAAAGTATCCTTCCTCCTATACGAACTGTTGAGCTATCACAATTTATAGACACTTGCTACCAGTCATTCCAACAACTTTGAAATGACAACAAGTCATTGCCCTTTTTTTTCCCCTGTTATGTCCTCCTGTGCTATCTCTTATACATAATCACACCTTCAAATCGTTCCTTAAAACTTAGTTCCATCTTAGTCTTTATAAAACACTGAACACAGGTTTAGCCATTGGCTTGCTGGGATTGCTGTTTCAGGTGCTATTCCTTAGATTACCACTCTTTTCTTGCATTTCCCTTCTTAATTTATTATATCTTATCCATACAGAGTAAAGGTCTTTCTTGAGCAGGAGTTGATTTCTCATTATATGTATACAAAACTGCCAGCACAGTAGGATCCAGTTCTTGACTTAAGCTTGTAGCTTCTTCAACAAAACTTCATTCTCAACAACAACAACAGTTTGACTTGCCTTGTTGTCTCTTGAGGTTCTATAAGGAAATGTATTTCTCACTACCTGTGGCAAGTCAAAACATGATTGTACTCAGCAACTGTATTATTTGAACTGTATCAGAAAATAGTGAATTCTCAAAGTGTGTTTTTCATTCAGAATGAAATGGACATAGTATTAGCAAATAAATGCTCATTCATGGCACCCTGCTTAAAGATTTATGCTGGGAGAGAGAACTTACCTTAAGCGAAGCACTCAAGATCCCATTTAAGAAGCACATCGGGATCATGAAAATTCTTAGGATTTCTTGACATTGAGACAAAACTTTAGAAAACCTTTGTTTTCTTGTCTCTTGTAAAGACACTTGATGTCCACATTACATTTTGAAGACATCTCAGTGATTCCATCACCTCCCTGGACAACACATTCCATTGCCTAACCACTCTTTCTGGGAAGAAATTCCAACCTGAAATGATGCATATTTTGGGGGTTGCTTAGGGTCATTGTAGCTTTATGCATAGAACAAAGTCTTATTCAGTTTTGTACATATTCCCAAATAAGAATGGCCTTTAGCCTCTGCAGTCCCACGAGACATGCATGGCCATTTTTTCATTTGCTAATATGTGCAGACTAAGAATTCCATGTTCTGTACAAACTTCTACTGAAATTGCTGTTTTCAATGTGCACTGAAATGTCTGTTATTTGTTTTAAAAACTTTGTGGCAGTGTTCTACAGAGACACTCAGTCTAACTACAAACAAATTAGCTCCTGATGTAGAAACACAGTAGCTCTGTCAGCATAATGTTCCTGAGTTAATAATCTTGCTTCTTTGAGGACAGCTTTGTACTTTTCCCAGAACATGAGCTAAAATCTGTGCATAGAACCGAATTGGACATGTTAAAGGTACTCACACAAACTCAGAAAGAGCTTGTTTCCTCATCTCAGAACTGCAGAACCTATGGTAAACAGAAAATCATAGAAATGTTGTTTGGAAGGAACCTTGAAAAGCCTTCAGCCTTTTGACCAAAATAGGACTGTTGGCAACAGTGAAACATATCATTGGCAACTTTGCTGAGACAAGTTTAATAAATAAAATAAAATAAAATAAAATAAAATAAAATAAAATAAAATAAAATAAAATAAAAGAGTCTCAGATGGAGATTTCACAGTCTTTCTGGGTAACTTCTTCCTCTTCCTGTGCTGCACCAACCTCCTAGTAGAACAAAATCTTCCCAATAAATAACCTGAACCTCTCAAAATGGTTTTATTCAATATAAGAGCACACTTTTGTCTCATATTCTGTTTAGTGTCCACTGCAACCTAGTAGTCCTTTTCACCAATGAGTTCCCATCTTTATGCAATACTTTGGAGAATATCCTGGCTAACATACTCCTGGCTCAATTTCTCCTTTGTGAACTTTGCAAGGGGTCTTCTGTCTCAGTTCTCCAGACTATCAAACTTCCCTGGTCCGAAACTCTGCCTTTCAGTATCTCTACCACCTCTTGTAATTTAGTATAATCTATAAATTTTGCTGAAGGTTCATTCTACCTCATCATCCTGGCTTGTTGCTAAGGAAATAAAAAATGTGACCTCTGTAGGCCACTGTTGCATCCATGACTGCTGATATGGTTAAATAAGCCATATTTACCTTAAAGCCACCTGAAGTGTCTCATGAATTAGGTAGATTATAAGAGAGATCCCCCATCATATTCTTACCTCTCTGAGCTGCACATTTCATTGTTAGCTTTCCACAGATGTTTTTTCTTCTCCAAATCTCCTTTTATATGTAGCAGAAACAAGCCCTGGTAAAAGCCCAACAGAAGGGTTCTCAAAATATTTACAAGTTATGGCTTTAATGATTCAGAATGTTAGTCTGGTCCCCTGAACCTACAACAATGTAAAGAAAAAGATGTAATGGCTGAACATTTGTTATTTAGATGCGAAACCTTGTATTAGGCACTAAGCAAAGTGGATTTGCCTGTATGAAACTGCATTGTGTTCAGTAATGTCAGTATGGATAGTTTATAACTAATTCAGCAACAGCCAAATTGATACGTAAAGCATGCAAATTCATATGCACCAACAGCTGCTCTCCCACTTGTAAACCCTTATTATTCCCTCCATTGCTGACATATTCAATTTATAACTCATTGCAATTATCTGTATCCCTCTGTGTTTAGGGCAGAACTCATCATCCTTCAATGAAGACAAGCAAAGCATTGTCTGATGTAAAAGAAGAAGAATTCTGGACATTCATTTCTCACTCAATTTTTTCAGCAGAAATTATTAGATATTTTTGTATTGTTTATTATAATACATAATTTATCTGAAATCGTTGATGATGACTCTCCACAATAAAAAAATTGTTACTGCACTGCCCATTTTTAAATTATGCAAACGATCTACCTAAAGTATATCTAGGGTTATTAGCTACCATGTAAGAAACCTCTAAGAGCATGGTAGAAATTCTGGATGTATTGCAACCTGTGTTTGACTCACTGACAACCTGTGTCTCACCTTTTGACAGATAATAAATATTCTGCAAACTTCAGGAGAGGAAAGTTTTTTATTAAGAAAGAAAAAAAAAAAAAAAAAAAAAGAGAGAAATAGGTACCTCCCCTTTTTCTACTGCTGTCATTTAAACCATTCTAAAATAAATTCTGAAAGGGATCTGGAGGGTGAGTTCTACAGAAATCTCCACTGACTGTAGGGGCGACCTACTTGCCAAACATGTAGATATTTACTGTGGGAGTCATCTCACCTAATGTTATATGGATGTACACATCTGTAACTGAAGAGCTGACCCAAGACTCCCTTTACAGATGTCTTATGTCCTGCATAGGTATGTGATCTGGCAGACAAACTAGCCATTACTAGCAAGCTATCTTCGAATGTAACGAAAGTAATTTATGATGCTTGGAGTATGCACGTCTCTCATAGCACACAGCTCTAGAAGTGCCATGAAACTCCAGACAGAAATGCACTGCATCACAACAGGTAGCAATCCCCTATAGATTGAAAAGACTGAGGCAGATCTGAGTAACTCTAAACTGGTGCAGCTCTTTATGTGTCAGCAGTTTGGTACCAAGGAAACTGAGGATGCCAATTATAATCAGTCATAACTGGGGCAGACAGACAAGGTGGGATACAATCATCTATGTTTAAAATTGACAGTTCTGAATTGCTAGCACTCTTGGTATTATAAATAAATAAATAAATAAAGTGCTTTTGAGTACTTTGCACACACATGGACAGTCCTCCTGAACCGCATAATGTCTAAGAGAACACACTTCAGAAATGCCTGACTCCCTGTTGAGAAGTTAATGGACCCTTCCAGTTTACACCAGCTGAGTGCTAGTATGATGTGATGTCCTGGGCATTGAAACACAGCTTGCAAAGAACACGCTGTTCTCAGTAAAATTCAGTGCCTGAAGGTAGGTATCTAAATGTGTTTTCAGACCCTTAAATCAGTGGTATGATTTTCTCTCTGTGTATTAATCTCCATGGGGCACAGGTACTGCAAACAGTTTCAAAGACAACACCAAGTGGCAAGGTCTCAGGGCACATAGAAGTAACTAAGTATGTACATCAAGAAACATTGGTTTGACCATCTCCTGCCTTAATCCATTCTGTTATCAAAAAGACATAAAAACATTCATCCATTTACAGATGTTACTATTCTTAAGTAAGTCTTGCTTTAATACCAGTATAGGTCTTTTCAAAATCTGGAATATTTTTCTTATTAAAAATGTTTACTATGTACAGATTTGATACTAACACCTACTGTATGCATATTAATATTATTATTATCATTATTATTAATATAAAATTCCAATACACATTTCTTCAAAACTATTTGTTATATTTAGAAACTATTTAGAAACAATTTAGAAACTATTAAGGCTTACTAATATGCATAGCTTGGTAAGGTACTGTAATGTACAAAGACAGTCAACATGAAATACTGGTATTGACTATATTTAGACTTCAATAGTTGTAAGTAAACTAAATAAATAAATAAACTAGACACTACAAATGAAAGAGAACAACATAGCAACAATCATTACACGTCTGTCAGTTCTGCAAAGAAGTAAGAGTTCTGGAAGGTGAATAGCAAAGTGGGTTTAAAAAAAAAATCCCTATAAATTACGAATTTCTGAGAGGGTGAAAAGAAAAACAAGGAAAGTAAAGGAGGATGCAGGATAAAGAAAATTGTCCATCATATTGATTGAACGAATAAGCTGTTTATTTTTGCCTCTGACTCCTGGAATGATAAATGTGGGGCTCTGAAAAGTGACAGAACGATACCATTTGCTTAAATGTAACATGGATTAGGGTTTAAATTGAAAGACCTCTTCATCGACAGTAAGGAATAGCAGTGAAAGTCCAATAACATGACTTCAGGTTAGTCACACAGCACAGTATTGAGATGCAATGCACGGTTCCAACGCATATTTAGTAAGCAAGAAGGGCTGCTTTCATATGCAACCCCATATTGGGATTCAGGAGACTGGGACCATGAAGCAAGCCCTGCACACCTGTGTTTTTTGTTGTTGTCCTGATTTAACTGTCTGTATGAGGGTGGTAATAACACTTTTCCATCCATCCTCATCATTTCTGTGGTGACACTTCTGACCTTTCATATAAGCCAGGACTTGACTTTAAGACCATTTAAAATATGGAACAGATAACTGTATCCATCTCAAGCAGATTTTAATTTCAGTAGGAGAATGAAGTCAACAAATGGCTATAACACAGATAGGAAAGAACATAGAAATATTCACGTTGGCTGTAAGGGAGATGGAGCTTCTTATACTTCTGAACCTCTATCAAGAACTTTTAGAAGTATCAAGGCAAACATAAGTCTCAAGGAAGGTTTTGATCTGTGTTAATGGAAATTAAGGGCAATTTCTTCCCAGCATGTGTGAAGTAGTATCTACCATAGGAAAAAAACAAAACAAAACAAAACAAAACAAAACAACAACAAAAAAAAAAAACACATACCTATCTGCAAATTTAATAGGTTGGAAACAGATGATTGTGCCATAGGTTGGATGAAAGCAGGAATCAATTTCTGAATGCTTAATGATATAGAGCAGTAGAGGATGATAATGAAAGAATTTGAGATAAAGGACTTGCCAGGTGCACCAGAGACACGTGGGAATGGGTATATAGAATAGTGTGCCAAGGCCAAAATGAAAAGGTGAAATGAACAAAACATGACTGAAGTCAAGGTCAGAGAAAATGGATAACTGAGATGCAACAGCTTGGGAGGTTGGAAGAGAGTTTTCTCTGCCTGTTATTTCTGTTTAGGTTGTGAATTCTCCAGTGTAAGGCCTCTTCTTTTTGGGCTTTGAAAGGAGAAATGATTAAGTGAAAAGCTGTGAGCTTTGATTTGTGTTTTTGTCTGTTTGTTTCTGCCATGACTTTGTACAGGGCTAAGACCAGCAGAGTGCTTAACATTACCTACACCTGTTGGCTGAAGACTTGTAGGTGGGCATAGCTGTGTAATTAAGAACCATTATGCTAAGATACTTACAATTCTAAATACATATCTTAAAATAAGATAACCAACTACATCTACAAAGAGTTAGTTTTCCCCATCTGTAAAGTACCAACTACTTACATAAAGCAATAAGGGAGAGAGAGTTCCTGATTCTGAAATTTTAGTCAAAGTTGTCAAATACTATGACAGGATCCTAGGCTGTGGTTTATAGCCAACATGGAGGAGACAGTAAAGGTAATTTTTGCTCTCTAAGATGTAGCATAAGATATATGATAGCTTTAAAAGACAGTGAGACAGTATATGCACACATGTAAGTCCGTGTTTAAGATAACCAAAGGGACATAACTTTATTTTTATACTTTCACCTTGTCATTTTTATCTTACTTAACTATATCAGAGATTGGAGATGGGAGGTCTTCCTTCCCTGGTTGTATCATTTCTGAATAAACATGGCCAGAAATGTAACTGGTATTGAGTAGAGATTCTACCACAAGGCCTGCAGTTTTTATATCTACTAAAACAAGCTCTTTCCTTAAAAACTTAGAAACACCTATAATTTAAATTGTTTTCTCTTCTGCAGAAGCTTTAAGGACAAAACAGAAACACAGCAAAAATAATAAGAAAAGAGGGAGTGAGAGAAATACATGGGTTAAGACAGGAAGGACACAAAGAGCAAGAAGGGAGTATACATACACAACAGAGCTAAAGTTTTGTATATAAAAAAAAAGTAAAAAAAAAAAAGTGACTGCAACAAGGAACTCCCCCAGTGGGCAAAAACCTGCCTTAGACTGTTAAAGTTATACATATCAGCTCTGGATCCAAGACTTGAGAGGGCAAGCAGGGGTACTTTGTACAGTTCCTTCCACGTCAATACCAAGACTGTACTTCCAGCTCCCAGCTGCTTCACAGCAGTGCTGGTGATTCAGTTCTGGGAGCATAACCAAGTATTTGGCTGTGTTTGTGTGTGAAATGCACACTGAATTCTTTTTGTTTGCTCTGTGCAAAACTCTAAGGCATGAAAAAAATCTAAGCAATTAAAGCTACCAACAAGCTGTCTTACTAATTTTCTGTAATCTTTTTTTCTTGTTGGGGGAATAAAAATGGAGGTTCTTTTCTGCAGAAATGGAATGGAATCAGGTATTATATGTTATGCAATGGCTGCTCTGCTAAATATGATTGTAATTACATAATAAATATGAAAAGAACACATACATATTACTGTATGGATGGAAAGTTTGTTTGTCTGGGACTGAAAAATAACTATGTGGCAACTACATAGGGTTAGTAGACTCAAAGGACTTATTAAAGATGGAAAGCAAAAACCAGTCCATTTGGATTTTGATTTTTGGATTACAGTGATTTGGCATTTTCAAGCTTTCTGGTACAACTGAGGGACAGAAAATTACTCTGCTTGAATGAAAGCTGAGGTTTTTATTATTTTTTTAATAACTATTTGATTTTATTTTCAATAGCTGAAGCTTTTAAGGAAAACAATTGTAGAGACTCACAGGAAAATTGTGTGGGTTGGCAGCAGAGAGCTTCATTGGTGTTCTTTTGGTGCGACCAGAATGAAGCATTTTGAGCACGTACTTCCAGGGTTTTCCAGTCACAGAGATTTGCATGCCCCCTGAACATTTTTTTTCAGCAGAGATAAGGTTCCCCTATAGCAAATTTAAGAATATGAATAACGCATTTTTCATATTTACCTCCAATAGATTCATAACTAGTACCCCATGGATCCATGGAACTTAGGCTGAATACAAGAGTTTTGGCTTGTCTTCCCTTCATAACAAAAGATAGGACTTTCCAAATGTAATTCTTCAGTGAACAAGTTTTTTTAATTTATTCAGTGCATGCTTACGCATGCATTTCATATACATAAGCTTCAGCTTATATCTCTACAGTTTGCCAGCTCTGATTTTCATAAAGACCAAGGCTGAAGGATTCAAGTAAGTTGTTCCAATGATTAATTACTTTTGCTCCACAGAAATGTGCCATATGCTAAATTTGAACGAAAGGAAATATCTTGTAGTCTCTGTATCACTCGTTATGCTTATTTTTGAGTGCCTCACTCTTAAAGTACTGCTTCCTTTTGTGTATAAAACTTTTTGGAAATGTTGTGATGCCCTTTGTGGGCATCAGAAGTGTGGAACAGAAATAAAACATTATTCCCAACAGGAAGGGGAAGGAGGGAACTTCCTAGTGTTTTTTTTTTTTTTGCCTTTTTTTTTTTTCCTCTCTTTTTGTTGTTGTTGCCTTTTTTCTCTTTTCTGATACTGACAGCTGCAGAGCTGTGAGATGTTTGTGTAAAGAAGCATGTCAGCACGTCAGCATGCAAAGAAGAGTACAGAGCATTTGAAGAAACTGTTGAAAGAGAACTGGGGATATGAAAGAAGCATGCAAAGCCACATGTAGCAACATAAGCACCACAGTCTAGAGGAAAAACAAGAGGAAGAGGTCACAGCCAAGGCAATGAACTGTCAGTCTTTGTCTCTTATAGTGTGAAAGATTGAGACATAGCTAACATCCATCAGAATAACCAATCTGATACACTGAATGACCTGTTCCCTTTTGAGCTACTCTTTGCTGTGCAAGTAAAGGATGTGTTCAATGTTGTAGTGCATTGGATCACACAGAGGGTTCATCCTTGTTGCTAAAGGGGAAAAAATGGCATTTTTGTTTGGAGTGAGATGTGTCGGTCCTTCAGTGTCCTCTTACAGGACCAGCATACTCATTAATGCAAACTGGTGTTGCTCAAACAAAGTCAATGCTTTTTTCTTATTTTATATCATTTTAGGAGATAATTGCCACAATTCTGTACATTGGATGCATGTGGATCTTTGTTCCCCATACTTTAGGTCCTTCTCACTTTTAGTTAAAGTAACAAACGTGGCTTCACATATGAACCATTCTGACTGTTGACTAGGATGTTCTTGTCCTTTTCATTATTTGATATGTTTTGTACTATGAAAGGATAAAAGTAAAACTTTGAACAATGCAGCTACATTCAAGGTAAGTTCTGCATTTGATTAGAAATTGGTGAATGTGTGCTTTGAATGATACTGAATAAGCCACAGGGTGACTCCATCTTTTCTTAACTATGGTATAGTGTCTACAGTTCTGAAAAACAAACAAACAAACACACATACACACACACACACACACAAAAAAAAAAAAAAAAAAAAAAAAAAGGTGCCCAAATGGAGGAAGAGAATACAATGACTCAAATGCACCAAAGTCAAAGGACATCTTTCCAGTGATTAAATTTGGTAAGATTAGATGCATTCTTGATATTCAATCCTTAAACAAACCAAGCACAAGTCTTTTAAAATTTCCTTTGAAACCTAGTGAAGAGTGCTTAAGTATCCTTTTCATTTAGGTGGAAACTGAACAGAAATTATCATTATTGATTTAAAGACTATTTTTTTCCTTCTGTAATGTATTAGCTGAGCAAAGACCATATTCTCCTTCATGTGAAGCAAATCAGCAGAAATCTTTGGGATGTGGTCCTTCCCAACAGATGTCACAAAGTGTGTAGATCTCCCTCATACCAGCTGTGAGTAGTTACATCATTTGAAGTTTGATAGAATTATCCTCTGATACCTGCAAAAGTCATTATATCAATATATAATAAGTATTGTGCAGCTACATGCATCTTCTTCATGGTCTTTATAACCATTGCTGTGGTTATTTTGTTAGTTTTTTTACCCCAGCCATTTTAAATGTTTGCAAGATTTTTCAGAAAACATTTTTTTTTTTCCTGAAAAGTTTTAGTTTAGACAAAAACTGATTTGTAAGCTTAAATATTTGCTGAACAAGAAAAAGTGTTTGACATATTTGTTTTTCTGGAAATCTGCATTAAAAATATTAGAAAGACCATTCCAGACATTTCATATGTCAATCTTGATGTGGTAATTTTTCTCTGAGAGATAATAAAAAAACCAAACCAACCAACCAAACAAACAAACAAAAAACAAAACACAACAAATGAAAATATGACAAGCTGCATTTCTCACTTGCCTCAACAAAATATCTAATTTGCTCTTGCTAGATGATGAAGACAGCTGAAGAATGTCATTAGGCTGTAGGTGAGTTTTAATTTTTCTTTAAACGTAGGGTATATTCCTGAGAATAAATCATTCTGAGCTAGGTGACAGCATCGTGGTAGTATAAAAATGTTTATATATCTATGATGATCTGTATCTCTGATGTCTTATATTTCGCTTCAATAAAACAATTAAAAAAGTCATACTCAACCATATTCTCAAATATACTAATCTTACTCCTACCACTGTCACGTAATGCTTCAGGATAAGGGGAGTAAGGGGGTCTTTATCTTCTGGTTTATATTGTCTTTCTTATTTTGCTTGAAGTTTTCCAAGTAATGACTCATGTCTCTGTCCAGCAAGCATATTTATATGTGACTGAAGAACTTTCTCAACTGCGCGAGTTGATTTGCTTTTAGGCAGAGGATAATTACTTTCTTCTCTTGCGTTGGCACAGGGTTCAGAGTTGCTTTCTGATGCACAGGTGTACATTTCTATGCAACTTGCTCATGAGAGAAGAGAATAATATTATTTTTCAAATTACACAAAGATGGGCATCTGAGGATATGGAAAACCAAATTATTCAATCTGTTTTCCCTTGCCTCATATTTTATTCATGTTGATGTGGATCCAGACTTTTACTATAGTACGTTAGTCAAATACCTATTCCAGAAAAACACTACATCTAATTAAACTGTCTCAGAGTTGTTGTTGTTGGTTTTTAGTTGTTGTTTTTTACCTGATTTTCTTCTTACTTTTTTAGTGTCTATGACATTTGGTCCTGTTCAAACCTGTTCACAGAGATGATGATGCCTACAAACAGCAGAGAGATAAGGGTGTGTGGGACTTGGAAGGAAGCTGTTTTTTTCATGACTCTTTCATTTAAGATTTCAAGGCACTCTTTTAAAGTGGACAAGATGGTCAATGAAGACATTCAATTCAAATTTGTCTTTTTTTTAATTTTATTTTTTTCTTCTCTTTCCATGTTCTATGTGGAAAATAATCTAAGTCCAGAAAGCAGAAAAAAAAACCAACAATTTTATCATATAAATATCAGAACAGGGACTTCAGCTGTGTCCCCCCTCAAGTAAAAAACAAAATAACAACATAATATATATATATATATATATTATGTTCAGATTTTACTTATTAACTTTTTTTTTTTTTTTTTTTTTTTTAATTTTATGGAAGCCTATTTGAAAATTTTTACCTTCTGGATACAACAAAAAAATAGTCACAATTACATCTGAGGAGTGAGCCCACAGTTCCTGCATTTATTTTTTGGGCAGTGTGCTTCCTGCTGTCAAAACTATTTTTAGTACTATTTTAAGTAGCTTAGAATCTTAGAAATGACACAATAGGGATCATTCAGCTATTTAGTAATCTGAAGTCTTATTTGAAATGTTTTATAGCACACTTAATAAGCGAGTCTTTCTTTTTCCCATAACATTTTGATAAAGATCCCTCTTCTAGCTCTTACCAGTCTCAGGACTTCAAGCAAAATATTTTTCATGGAGATAACTTGATCTAAGCTGCAGCCTTATGACATTGCATGACCAGGGTAGCAAAAATGTATTCCCCTCTATATTTTTCAAATGGTGCTGTTCTAGGCATAATGGACTTTCAAATATAATATTCATGCATATTTTTGCTGGTGGATCACTGACTCACAAAGATCCATGCTTGTCCTTTCATAAGCGAGAAGAGCTTTGGCTCTGGAGAGAAGACCAAAAAACTATCATAAGTTAACAAGCTGTGGTGTGCTATATAGTAAGAAGTTATCTCTGTCCAGATTTTTCTATTGTTTTTTTTTCTTTATTTTTTTTTTTTAAACACCATTTGCTATGCAACAGTTTCTGACAGAACATAGCACATGTCCTAAGATTCATGAAAACTTAATGGAGCTTGATTTCAAAAGCACAGAGATAAAAATAGATGCTGGAAGAATATCTTAACATAGACTGTTTTGTTAAAACCTCCTGTGTCTCATAAGATAATATCTAACAACATGAGTTCTGTCCTTGTTTGCTGTTAGCTCCATCCTACCACATTAACTTTTAATGAATCTTTCTTCAGTGTTGCTGACCTGATTAGCGACACTTTCATTTTCCAGTTCCAAGGGACTGGATAAAAGCAACTTGCAGATGACATGTGGTTATCCAGATAACATCCAGTTGCTAAATGGACTGAGTCAATTGGCCTCTTTTCTTTCTTAATCTTTCAAAATGAAGAAGATAATTCCTCACTGTTCTGGTTGTTCTGGACAACCCCAGAAAATCATGGACAATGTAGAAATGGATAAAGATGACTCAATATTGAATGGCACCTGTCAGCCATTGAAATGAAAGGAACTTATAATTTGATAAGGTAAAAATGGATTAAAAAAATAATAATAATAAAGAGAATTGTCCATGGCCAAAAATTATTCACTGATAGTAATGATGGGTAAGGACCCAAGTAACCTAGCTTCCCTTTTGGTCTATTTTTATTTCTAACATCCTCCACCTACATTTATGTAAATTAGACATTGATAGAGGTTTTCATCGTCCTAGGATATGAACATTTTTCAGATTTTACCACGGTTCTCCATCATTTCATGTCATACTATGGTGACAGTACAATCTTCCATATTTTATGTGCTGTGGAGCCTGTAAAGCTGTTTGTTGAAAGATAATTTGCAGTGTTAAGAGAAAGTACCACTCTTTCTTCAGCAGAGATATCCTGAAAATAAAATAAAAAATATATATGTATATCTTGTACTTACTAGTAATAATTAAGTATGATACTTAATTAAATCAAAATTTATGAGTTTTATATATATATGTATATATATGCTTTAAAAATCTATTTAAAACAAGACAATTTATGGAACTTTTAGTTTTAAATCTTTAATAAGATTTAGACATTTCTGCTTGTATGTAGAATAAAACTACCACTCAGAAAACACAGAGTTTAAAAATCTGCACAAGGTTGTGAGTCACAGATTTTTTACAGTTAGTTGACTACATCTCTCCCAAACTCATCTGAGTCTAGTTTTGGACCAGCCTAAGAACTTAGTTTTGTTTCTCTGCAACTTTCCTGATGCTTTAGAAGAAAACACCTCTATTCCTATGCCATTTCCTCCCTTTATTGTCAGTATGTGGGTTAAATATTTATCTGAATATGACTTTTAAAGGGCAATATCAGGGGTTTGGTTTTCTTTTCAGTAGGAAATAGCAACCGCAACAAACTACAGAAAACAAATTGAACTGGGATAATATTTAGCCACCATAACTCAAGCACAGTTTGGCATATATTCTTCAGAATTCATAACATTTCATCTTATCCATATGGTAAGTAACAATCTTCTAGATTTAGCAAGATTATGTAGGATAAACTACCATTTCATTGCAAGTGCCCTGTAGAGTCAGCTGGTATTGTGTCTTAGGTAACAAAGTATTTATTAGCAGAATTTGGATCATTCACAGAAAGGGAAAAATAGAAGTCAAGAATGTTAAGGTCTATCCCTTGCTTTCCACTTACCTAATATCTTAATCACAGTACCTGGCTACTCTATTTCAGGTCCCCACCTATAAAACTAGTAAAATGACATACATCTTCCCGCCAGACACTTCATTACTTTTAAGCCCCTCAGTCCCAAAACAGCAGCTCTGGATGGGAAATAAACATTGCTATGGATTCTTCAAAGGCATGGGAAACATGAGGCTACCAAACTATTATGCAAACTGGAGCTGTGTTCTAATTTCCTTTTCTGTAGCTGTTTCGTCCTAAATGAACAGAATTAGAATTCATTACTAAGGAAAACAGACAACTAGCCAAGTTATCTTTTTCTTTCATGTGTCAAATATTTGCTCCTACCTGTGTTTCCATTTCATATTTTTGCTTACTTAAAAGAGAAAGACAGAAAGAAAGAAGGATTGAAATAAACCTGGTGGATTTTCATCATAGCTTCCACACCTGACAAGATTATTTAACAGGATTTGTTGCCATAATGCTCTTTCACCCCAAATCCACTAGGAGCCCACCCTGCATTTATAATATTTTTAAAATTTGTTCTGTTTGTTCTCTTCAGGGAATTTTTAAATAGCAAGAGCATTCCACTGAATTCTATAACCTTGGAGCAAAGCAGTTCTGTTATGATCTCAGAATATAAATCTATAAAATATCTATATAAATCTATACATCTCAGAATATAATATTTCAGAAAATAAGATATGTTATGATAGGATTTAAATGGATCTAACATATTTTCATTTTTCAAATGTGGAAACAAATGTAAAGGCTTTATAAACCTGTGGATAATGGGGTTTACACCTAAGATAGGGGCATGGAAATTAAAACAAACAAACTAATGAAAACAAAAAACAGTGAACACTTTTCCAAAGTAGCTGGATAAATGCATTCATATGCAGCCCAGCTATGCCAAGCATTAGCATCACATTTTGTGTTCAGTGCATTTTGTGCTGATCACATCTTTCAGTCAGGTCAGCCTCATCTGCTTTGTTTACTAAACACCACATGTATCACACCATGCCAGTTTTTATTGATTTGAATTTTATGCAACTCCACTGAATGCTACAAAATGCTATAGCTGTGACTAGCACTTGAGATTAAAGCCGCAGAGCTGCATATAAACAACAACATTTTAAATAATAATGATAATAAAAACTATTGAAATGCTACTGTGGTGACAGACTGAATCATTGATGCAGAACAGCGTCTTGTTCTTAGCTGTCCTTAGCTGGTGCTATGCATGAGCAGCATTATATATGTCACTAAATTCAACCTGGCCAAAGTATGAAAATAATTCTCTAAGCAACCAAACTCAATCCAGCATCTTTTATGGTGTTATAGTATTCTAACAGCAGCTAAATTGCAAGTATATAGCTTACCTGCAGAGAGAGGGAATAAAAACATGCAACTAATATTGCATCTGTTTAGCACAGCAGGTGTAAAGGGATTCATCTGCTAAGAACCCACAGTTCAATGCCTGCAAGTGGTCATTGCACCAGGGACATTGCAAACAACTGCTTAAACACAGCTTTTTATAAAAGTGTGCAAGCAACTCTACTAGATTCTGTATCTCCCTTGATCTTAGATCTTATTTTATGTCTGAACAAGATCTCTTTTAAATAGGTTATTGGGTGAAAAACATTCCACCCTTGAGACTTAAATTTTCAGAGAAGTTCAAGAACTAGCTACATTTTACTTCTACATGCAGTCGGAACAGTAGAGAACCACAGAACACATTTACAAATATTTAGTTTTAAGATAAATGTGCAGTTATTTTTGCCAAAAGAATCTGACATCTGAAACCACATTAGCTATTTCATTCTGGCTTTATCTCTGTCCTTTTAAGAATCTCAAGCTGCTGAACTGGCTTTTCTGCTGGCAGAATGACCCAGAGAGTGCACACCTGCCTTCAGAGAAACTTGAGAGTCCATATAGTGGTAACTATATACAGAACAAAATGTGATTATCATTCCATTGGGAAGATAGGGGTAGATCGAATTTTAAAAATGTAAATTACATTACTGCAGTCCAAAACCAATAAAGATAAAATTAGCAGTTATATACATAAGAAAGTTATATCTACTTCCTTCTTCCATGCTAACCCACAAGATTGATCCCTAGATCAGAATAATAATTCTTATACAATATGAATGAAAATTTTAGTATTTTAAAATAGCAGAGTTTATGAGAGTTATTATGAAATGCAAGGCAAGCAAATTTTTACTTGTTAGAGCTCTAATCTCTGTAGGAAAATAAATAATATAAAACATTTTATGTGTTCAAAACCAAAATTTATTACTGTGCCTAGAAACAAATAGTTTGGAACCACAACTCCATTTTTCAGTCAACATAAACTAAATTTCTTCCACTAACTCTCTGGACTGTGGTCAGACTTGGCTTTCTGAAAACAAACTGAGTTTTACGGACTGCTGACACTCAAAGAAAGTCCCAGGTGAACTGCAGCTATGTCTCTTTTGTTCATCAAAAGCCAGGCAGAGGGCTACTTTCAGCTGCACTCATTTCACATCATTTCTGAAGCAGGTTTGGCCAAGATCCCTTCATATGAGTAGTTCCATTCATGTCACATGTATGGTGACAATAAAACTAGAGTGGCATCTGATGTTATGTTGTTCCCCTCAGTCTGGTCTCATCATGTAATCTACAAGTGTATCTAGTTTATGTCTATTTGGAAAGTTACATGTATGTCTCTATTTGGAAAGTTAGACCCCAAAATTTATCTCAATTCCACGAAGTTTGAAGCATGAAGTTTAACTGAGATCAAGGGGAATTCCAAATTTGGCAGCTGGGGTTCTGAGTTTAAGCTTTTACATCACGGAAAAATTGGCAGCTCTACAAATAAAAGATACGGAGTTTCCATTGCACTGCTTGATCAGTTTCCTTACTTATTTAGAGAAACAAGATAGTGTCAATAATCAACTGTGTGGTTTTCTAATGCCACTTTTAGCATGAGCACACAATCTGGAAAGGAGGAATCAGAAGCACATTTCCAAAGTGAGCTGACACTGTGCAATTTAGTTATCTACTCATGAGCCCAGGGGCACAGAACAACCAGTGAGTAACCATTCCCCCTCCTGTGGGGTACATTCCCCTCCTTTGGAAAGTGCATTGGAAGTTAGGTCTGAAAACACTGGATAATCCCAACCTTGATGTTCTGTTTGCCCATTTTTATTTTTATTTTTACAATTTGTACTCATTGTAATCAGTTCCTATGAAAATTCTTATGTTTCAATTTTATTTTATTTTTTTTTAAAAAGGTTAATCAAAAAACACCACTCTCCAATGGACCTAGAAAAATCACTTAATCTCTGCAGTTAAAGACAGTAGTCACTAAGATGCATGCACCATTGGACCCTTAGATAGCATAATTGTTGCTCTGAGATTTTCTAGAAGCAATTTTGCCTATATTACTCTCCAAAATAGATCTTCTTTTAGGATTATTAGACAAATCACCAGCCTATTTTCCTGTCTCATTTGCACCTGTACTCCTTCATTGTGTTCAGTTACAGAATTCAGGGCATGGCTTTCCTGACATAAAAATGAAATACAGGTCATAAAAAAGGAGCTTTTTTTTTTTTTTTTTTTTTTTTTTTTTTCTGTGTGGAGGCAGAGGATAGTGAAATGGGTTTCCTTACAACAATCACAACAATCATTCCCAGGTCAACTAATGATAAAATAGAAATTGCTTGTCAGCTAAAACCCAAAGATTTCATTTCAGATTTCCTGTTGTATTAACCCTTCCATTGACTTTATATTTTCAAATAAAACTGTTTTTTTTTTTTAACATTTTTTTTTTTTAAATAGCAACATGAAGTACATTCTTAACATAACACTTCAAAATTTTCCTTCTCACTTCTTCCCAAGTAGTGGGGATAGGTTTTCCTGCTCAGAGAAATTAGCTAGTCTACAATACAAAAATGGCCAGTTAACCTGAAGTCCCCCACAGCTGCATCGGAGGAAAGGAGTATTATTTCTCCTCTTTGGCACTAAAAGATCTGAAGTTTTCTTTAAACTATGGGCATAGCAGTTAAGAGTTAGACATCGTAAAAGAATATATTTCAGTGTTTTAATTGAATGTTCTATTGGATTTATGTAGAAAGGTTTTGTAGCAGGGTTGGCCTCTGTGAGAGGAATCCAGCAGCTGCATCATGTCAGATCAGAGCCAGCTCCGAAAGAGCTGCTGGCCAGAGCTGAGCAACGCTGGCTGGGCCTCTGGGAGAGCAGATTGAAGAAAGGAGGGAAAAAAAATGATGTGCTACAGCAGCTGGGAGAGATGGGAGAAAATGTGAGAGAAGCAGCCCTGCAGCCCCCAGGGTCAGTGCAGCACGAGGGCAGGAGGGGCTCCAGGCATGCAGCAGAAGCTCCCCTGTGGCCTGTGGCAAAGCCCTTGGTGGAGCAGGCTGTCCCCCTGCAGCCCATGGGTCCCACATGGAGCAGATCTCCATGCTGCAGCCCATGGAGGAGCCCCTGGTGGAGCAGGTGGATGTGGCCTGGACGAGGCTGCAGCCCATGGAGAGCCCCCGCAGGAGCAGGCCCCAGGCTGGAGCTGCAGCCCGTGGAGAGGAGCCCACGCAGGAGGAGGGGGTCTGGGTGGAGCTACCACCCATGGGGGACCTGTGCTGGAGCAGTTTGCTCCTGGGGAATGGACCCCGTGGTATGAAGCCATGTGGGAGTAGTTCACAGTTGCAGAGCTGCTGCCTGTGGGCAGCCCCCCAAGGCTCAGTTCAGGAAGGACAGCATCCCATGTAAGGGACCCCGTGTGGAGCAGGAGCAGAGAGTGACGGTGAAGGAACAGCAGAGACAAAGTGTAAGGGGCTGACTGCAGCCCCAATTTCCCTGGTCCCTTGTACCGCTCAGTGGGAGGAGAGAGAAGATGGTGGATGGTGGGAGGTGTTTTTAGTTTGCTTTTAGTTTTGTACTGCTCTAATCCGCTAGTGAGAGGCAATAAATTATATTAATCTTCCGATATTGAGTCCGCTTTGCCCGTAATGATAATTGTTGAGTTATATTGTCCTTATCTCAACCCATAAGGCTTTTTTTTTTTTTTTTTTTTAATCCTATTTTCTCCCCTAGTTGTTTTGAGAAGGGAGAGTGAGGGAGCAGCATGGTGGAGCTTCGCTCTCTATCATTGTGAAATAGCTGCAATACATGAAAATAAAATAAAATAAAATAAAAAATCACTAGTTATATAGTACATGAGCAGACTTGCATAAGCAGAACTTACAGAAATACTTATGAATTCTCCCTTTACTGTGTTATGCCTTAGTTTTGAATTTCAGCTTATCATCACAACTTAGAAGACATTTGCTTTTCTCTAAGAATGCTTTAGAAACCAAATCACTCTGGGAAAACAAGGGTATAATTTCAATCTTTTTCTCATATTTGAAGACTAAGTTTGAAACAATTAGCTGCTAGAAGAACAGCCAGTGGATATGCAGATTGTCACAAAAGAAGGAGTTAAGTTGAGGGATGGAAGTATTCTAGGAATGTGTATGATTTTTCTCTGACAGCTACCATTTGTGTGATGCGAGCTCAGGAGATATCTTTATAAAGAAAATTACATTTTCTAGTTCTTATCTATTTTGCACTGATAAATGACCGTATGGTAGGCATTTTGGAAAAAAATAAGAAAAATCTGTTTACAAGAATGCCTTTAATTAATGACAATTATTCTGATGCTACAAATGTAAAAACTAAATACCCTAATGCAATTATATTGTATTTCATACATTTATTTGCTTATATTTGTGTAGATAGAGATTTTGATTTCAAAACAAGATCTAGCTATTAATTTGGACTATACCATTTCTATTTTGTGGGGTTCTGAAGGCAAATTCAGTTCCACCTGAGAGAAAAATTCATGTTCACGCTAAATCTTGTATTGGCATCCTGAAATCTTTAAAGTTAATATGGCTTACTTAGGCTCACTTCCAACTCTTTTTAGTCACTGATTTCTCTTACAGAAATATGCTGACAATCATTTCAAGAAGCACTTGTGTTAAGCTAGGAGCCAGCAAAGCACTTAAGTTGGTGTACTTAATAAAATTCATCTTCCATTGAAATCAGTGTGCCAGCCTGCAAGCTTAAAAATAAGCCTATGCTTAACTACCCCAATGAATTACAGCAGATCAGCAGTTTTATGATCACTGAAGTTAGGAGAGGTTCTCAAGTTTGTTATTTTGATCCTCCTTTTAGCCCATTGTTAAAGTGAACTTTATAATTGGAACGTTTTAGACTGTGATTTAAATCCAGTCACATTCCATCACTGGAAGGATGTGGAACAGGTAACTGTTTGAGGCAGTCACTTGTCTTTAGCTTTTAAATAAAACAAATAAGGTTTTTTCAAACAGTCTTTTCTTTGACTGTCTGACATAGCAATTTCTAGGCCAGATGGTACTTTCTGGGATTCAAAGGATGATCTTTTTCCAGCAGGTGAAAAATGGGTGAGGAAGATTACCTTGAACTCAGCACCTACCACCAAAGCTTTAAATCTGATCGTGTCCAGTGTATAGCTGATGAGTGTGGATTCATCCTGCATCAGTGGGATATTACTAATTTTTCAGTAATGCCTTTATACCTGGAACAATATGTTAGGAATTTCATGTATGCTGTTTGTCCCTCAGCACTTCTAGGACGAGCAGTTTGTACCTCTGGAGTGGAGCAAAGCAGCTTCCTGAAATAATCTGAGTACCAGCTAGTGCACTGACTTGGACCCTCTTTCACACTGATTTTATTAACCTTTGCCTTAGTCTTTATATGACCTGAGTAATACTAACAATGTCAAGATCATTGAAGGCCTAATTCTCCTTGAATTTAGTTACTTAAAAAAGGAATTCCCTTAATCAACCCAGGAGTGAAACAGAGCTGCCTTTACCTGGTTATCTAATGCCAGAAGAGAGGAACAGGATAAATCACCTTCTGGAGATGCCTCTCTCCAGTGTCTAGAGAGAGAGTTTAGATAAGGCTCATAAATCTAGACACAGCAGTGGCAAGATGAATTAGCTGCAAGGACGAAGCATAAAAAATGTTTAGATATTCTGCTTCTATCAACAAGTTATGCAGCTAGGTACACAATCATTCAGGCTTAAAGGCAGTTTTTGAGATATTTTTCTTGGCAACTAATTAGAGTAAACGTAGAGTTGACTGCAAAGAGAGAGAGAGACTTTTTTTTTTTTTTTTTTCATTTTAGTCATTAAATTCTATACATCACACGATATTTTTTATTCCATAACTCTTTTTTATGATGAAACATTGAATGTGACTGCTCTAGTGAGATTCTTGCCTTACAATAGATTGAAATTGAAAAACATTAAAGTTTATAGGAATAATTCTTCACATTATAATTGCCTTTCCATACCAGAGATTTGTTTTTGTGTGAAGCTATCAAATATTTAATAGCAGACCTTTACATAAAAGCAATTTTATTAAACAAAATGTAAAAATACAGCTGTTTAAATTATTGGCTTCAGTCCCTTGGAATTTTGCTGGTAGTGCAATTACTGCTTATTTCTAACAGAAAAGAATAGAATAACTTTAGGAAATATATTATTTGATATTTTTCAATATCATATAAATATAAGTGTAAACAAATCATTTTTGAGAAATGGCAGTATGTAGAGAAGAAAATAGTACTCTCCAGTTTACAGCTGCAATATTCTCATCTGATAAATAAACTAGAAAAATCTCTGCTGCATTTGTTCACCTGCTCTAGCAGTGGATGAGGACTGTGCAAGACAGAATAATTTTTGTGAGATAACCAAACAGAACTGTCATATAATGCTTGAAAGCTACTAAACCTATGTTGTAAGGAATCTGATGTGTATGACTGGGGTTGGTTGGTTTTGGTCAGAGGTCACATGAGCTGTGGAATTTTTTCTGTTAAATTGTCTTGGGGCAGAGTGCTCTGCACAAGCTCACCTCTTTTCTCCTGAGTTACAGCAGACCTATGTCTTCTGGAGGGAAACCTCAACATCTTTTGGCAGTATACCATCTGCTCTGTAAATCTGCAGGTCAAAGCCAGCTTCTTTAGGGAGAGTTTTTCAAGTGGATGAATGGCAGTTCTCAGTAGTGGTGCAGAAATCATTTTGTAGAGTCATTAATCAGTCATTGCAGTTTTCCATATGCTTTAAAAAAAAAAAAAGCCTAGAGACTTTTTCATATTTCATGTTCCACATCTAACACAGAAGAAAGAAAAACTAGTTGCAACATTCAAAGTTTCCAAGAGTTTTGCATGCAAGCCTTGAGTTCACATCTATGTACTTGATAATAATAATAATATGTTACAAAGAGGAAATTTATCTGATGTCATGTCCCAAGAAAGAGGAATTCCTTAATAGGAATGGCTATTAGGAGTGGCTAAATGCTAGGCTATCAGAATAGTGCAGGAAACAAAATACTGCAGGCTAGATGTGCTATAAGAGAAATGCTAAAAATGATAAAACTACATATTTTATTCAGTTTGTCCAGTTTTATTGTTCCACATGGTACCACATGCTATGGGACCCCCCCTTGGCTACTCTGGGCTGGCTGTCCTCGTTGTGTCCCCTCCAAGCTTATGGGGCACTCCCACCATCCTCTCTGGCAGGGCAGTGTGAGAAGCTGAAAAGTCCTTGACTAAGTGTAAGCACTGCTCAGCAACTGCTCATTATTCTCAACCTAAATCCAAAACACAGCACCACAGCAGCCACTATAAAGAAAGTTACCAAAAAAAAAAAAAGAAAAAAGCACATTCAACCATTTGGAACCATGTTAGCTGCAGAAGCACAATACAAGGAACTGTAGATGAGGTTGCTATCAGGCTTTGTATATTGACAATTTTTTTTTCCTTCTCTTGTTCTTATTATTTCAGTGCTTTCCATTTTTCATATGGTAACACTTCGATATTTATAAGCTGTATTGATTACACTTTTTTTTTTTTCTGCCATACCTCAGAAGTTACTAAAGCTAGAACATTAATTTCTACTGTCAAGTCAAATGCATGCCTCGAACAATGAGATATTAAAAACAAACAAACAAACAAACAAACAAAAAAAAAACCTTAGTTTGTACATGTCTGTATCCAGTGTTGTAAAACCCATCGGCTACATTGCATGCAATTCTGGCTCCTTTTGTCTGCAAGTTTATAAATATTTTGTTTGTTATAGAGTACCAGGAGTGAGGATTCTTCCTGATGCTTTTCATAGTTTCAATTTAACGTACCAGAAAAAAAAGCAAACTGAATAAAGTGGAGAACTGAAAGTAAATAGGCAAAGAGGGACATCTAAATTTCTCCTATTTTAAGTTCATTTCAAAGATCAAAGCTTGTAGCTCTCCTATTCCTTTTGATACTCAGCTTCAAAAATAGTGTGGTCAGGAAGACAATGTCAAAATTAAGTCTTGAAACCAAAAGGGATGGTTATGAGACCAAATATCATATCGATAAAGGTCTGTACATTTGAGTATGAAGCATTTTGAATGCATGTGGATATCTGAGGCTTGCACTCTGTGTTTGGGGTAAATATGTTTAAGTAAATCAACCAGATTTCAAGATTTTGGAAAAGGCACAGGATTTGCTTCCAGACTGAGATGTTTGTGTCAGTGCCTGTTTAGCAGATGACTTCAGTGAAACAAACAAAGAAAGGCTTCAAAGGGGTTAAGGGTGCTGTAGCTTCTGTCACCTTTCTTTATCTGTTTGACTACTGTAACCCAAAGAAAGGCTAGGTCATCTTGGGATATTGTAATCATTTTCCTCCCTGTATCCTCACCTCTTCTCACTCTTCCACTCAGTTTAGCAACATGTGTTCTAACAATTGCAGATTTGGCTCTATTGTATTCTCATGAATGAGGTTTATTGCAGTAGTTTTAAGTCTTCTTCAGCTGGGAGCTTATCTTGACATCACATGCCTGAACAGCTTTCCTCTTATTGAGTCAGACTCTTCCTTTATGTCAAATGACCTGCCAAATGCACTGAAAGCTGTCATTGCTTTTAAGATCTTGCATGCAGAATACACACAGTGGTATACATTTCAGTCAATGCAAGTTTGTAGTTAACTCCATAGAGTAGAATAGTGCAAGTTCACTTCAAGTGAGAAATAAATACATGCCACCTCATTACATGCTCTGCATATAAAAACTTAGTGAATGCATTCTAGAGAACATATTTTAAATGGGATTTTAATATCCCGACTTTTACAAATGAAATATCCATTTTTCATAAGCCTTGACTTGGAAAGCTAAGTGCCTTAAGTCACCGTTGGTTTTTCAGGAACTGGTGTGAGCTTCACTTTGGCAACAAGCTTCTTAGTTTTTGACATGTAGATATAGATTCAAAGGTAGAAAGTTAAGCTAAAAAGAAATGCAAAGTAGGCAGCTGGTAACCCTTTGGATCCTGGAATATTCTCTTTCCTACAGTTTTGCTCTGAAGCACTCATACCTGGCTAAAATATGACTGCCCTGTGAGAAAGGACTGAATCCTTTTAACACCCTCCCACCAGCTGGATGCTTTGATAAGCAAGCACCAAGTCTTGTTTGTCATCCAGAGTATGATGAAAGCATTCCTGAAATAGGAATATACACTGCTGTTGCACTCTTTCCCCATGGTTCAACTAATAGTTTGATCACAGGAAAATAATGGGATGAAAAAAGTCTCCCAGACTAGAGAATGCTATGCATAGAAAAGACTCTGCTTCACCTCTGGGGTAAAGTAAGCCTCTGAAAGAAAGGGTAGCATTTACATCTAAAGCATCTTTATCTTTAGAGGACTCTCACAACAAATACAAAACATAAATTGTTACTCGCAGTTCTGGAGTATGGAGTCTAGCACCTAAATCCCAAAGGTGTCAGACTTCCATTTCTTGTCTTTGGAATTAGCATTAACTAATCTAAGCATTTTCCCATTAACCATGTCAGGAAAATCAGGCCCTCTTCCACAGAATCCACTTGTCACTGTACAGTCCAAATGTTAAAATTCAGGTATTTCTGCTGTGTCAAAACATCTGGCCTGTCCAGCTGCAAGCTGTCTACAAACTGGGAGCTCCCTAGTTCAGCTGGTTAGCTTGAACTCACCACCCTGCTATGGAGCACAGCTGGTTAACAGGAGGCAAAGAAAAGCAGCATGTTGTCTTGGCTGAAGTGCACCAGTGTGAATAACTTGTTTCCTGCTCAAAGGTGGCTTTGCTCATCCTGCTTGAGTTTAGTCTATCTCAGCCTACCAGTACAAAAATGCCTTTCTAAGGCCATTATTGTTACAGTACATCAAGTCCTAACTGTCACACTTTTTTTAGCCAGCTGGAGAGATAGCATAAGCTTTCTAGCCAGAGAACTAAAGGAATGAGGACAAAGGACTAATCTTTCTGCTGAAGAACTCTTTTTTTTATTTTTTTCAGACCTACAGAGAATTTTCTCTACTATTCCTGCCCTCAATCAAGAGGTCAACATTATTGTGACCCTGCACATGCTGAGCTGTTCTCCTGCCGATTTAAATAAAATACCCCAAAGGAGATTCCACAGTGGAAAGCAACAGACCACAGGAGATTTTCCCTTTTAGAAGTTACTATTTAGGTAAGTACTGCAGACTTTAATTGTAAGAAGGTGAAGGCATTATTGTGAGGTCTTGACATGAAATAACATTCTATGGATGTGGAAGGTTAACTTTAGTGACATATCAAGTCATATTTAGTGACATATTAAACATGCTAAGAAGAGCAGAGAACAACTCATTTTACAGAATAATAATAAGAGGACTGTTACGCAGTACTGAACTGAAATTTGGAATACAGGTTTTTTTTGGTTTTTTTTTTTTGTTTTTTTTGTTTTGTTTTGTTTTGTTTTGTTTTTCAAATATGTGTAATGGTGATACAGAAACTATAGAACATAAATTTGCCTTTTTGGAAATGCAATTATGTCATCCTTACCGTGTCCCCTCAGTTTTAAAATTTCCATTTAAATACAACACAGAAAGAGACAACACACACAGAAATAAAAATCCATAAGTAATAATTCTGAGTAGCAAAACTTGATATCTGTTGGACAGGACATTTTGAGAGGTGACTTTTATCCAGGTTGGGAACGTTAATACAAAATAAGATGCTGTTTTCAGAGAGAATCGTATTAACTTTCATTGTTAAGCCTGACCTAATGTGATAATTCATTAGGGATGGTTTCAGACTCAGTCATTCTACTGATGTTGCTTTTATCCACACCTATCAGAATAAAAATCCAGAAGTACAGTCTGGAGGAAGTGAAGTTATTTAGTTAGAATAGAGTTTATTGATGTTGTTAAAATATATTTCAACTATAAATTCCTTATTATGAACGTCACACTGAAAGTAAGGTTCTTACCATAGACACCCAACACTGTGCAAAACAGAAAAGTTCATCTTATCAGAGAGACCTATTAAAAATAATGAAGGTATTATTATTGATAATCGATTTTTTTTTTTTTTAATGTCTTGTTGTCTTCTGTTAAAGAGCTTAGTTAGGAAAGGTTTATTCGTTCAGGACCACAAGGTTAAAATTATCTGTTTTTCAGTACTTGTAATTATTGATCTTTTCTGCCTCAGTCATGATAAACATCTAAGAAGCTACAAAACCGTGTATAATACAGTATTGAGCTATGTCCATTAAAAAGAATTATGTTTGGTATCACAGCTGACTGCTGTGGACCTTGTAGTACCCCAAAATGGTTACTTACAACAGAAACAACAAACATGTTACAAAGAATGCCAAAAAAAAAAAAAAATTCCTTTTCAAAAAGAAGTCTAATGACAGTCATCACTGTCCAGCATAGATTTCTTTCTAGTACCGATTAGCAGGGTTTTTCCAAGGACAGTATTTGTAAGGGAGACCAGTGTTTAAGGTTCATTTACCTAATTGTAACTGAAAAGCATAATTTGCTAGAAAAAGAATTAGTGATAGATGGTAGAAAGACCAGAGCAAGCACGCAGTGGACAAAGAGTTTATTATTAACAAGGGAAAATGAAAGAGTGTGGAAAAAAACAGTGGCTTAATGTGCATCTTGGAGGCAGAGACAGGAACATGAACTAACCTGAAATCTTCTAAATCCCAGATGACAACCGTGACCAAAACCTTACTTTCCTAGCCACTTCCAGCTAAGGCACCCTTCAGCTTGCAGTGAGGTATTTAAACGTTATTCACAGAGATTTTTGTCTTTGGTTAACAGCTTCCTACAGATTTACTTCTGCTTCTCTGCTAGTAACATTCTTCTTGTACATTACCTCTCTGCTTTAAAGCACCCTCTCTGTCCCCCAAAATGTCTCGGCTGTGAATCTCTAGACTGATAGGATGCAACTCGGTTCTGATCTTCTAATGATGGACACTACCCAAAAGCCCACACAAAGACATTATAATCAAAGACAGAATAAGTTCTTTTCTTTTAATTAAGAAACTATGCATGTCTTAGAACTCTCTAATACCAATGCACCTGAATCACAAATTCTTCATTAATTAGTTTTAAAACATAAATGTATCTGCAGATGAAAGAACAGGACCATGGATATTCAGGACATACTGATGTGGGATCTGCAGGAATTATTAGGCACCTAAGCCAGAAATGCCTGTTCAGAAAGCTCTATTATGCTTTCATGTCATGAAACCTGCAGAAATAATAATACTTAAAAGGAGTCTGCAGCTGTGAGTTGTTCATCCCAAAACTGCTAGTATAAGGCAGGCTGCACTAAAAAAAAATGTTTTTGTTTTGTTTTGTTTTGTTTTAATTAGGGGAGTGAGGAGAGTTTGTTGAAAGACAGAAAATAATCACCTTCTTTGAAGTCTTACAACTGTTTATGATGTGCAGAGAGGCCTCAGCCACAGAATAGGAAAATTATTTACCTACCTTGTTCTGAGTATTTCCTGTCATCCAGCTCTTTGTGAAGCTACTTTGGGTTTCATTTGCACACCTCCCAGTTCAGCCAGCTGATTGTTTCAGATTCCATTCGAATGATCTACAGGGTTGTTAATCTATGCCAGGCAATGTTCCACACAGATTCTAAAACCAACAGAGGCTGAACTGATTCCAGGGTCAGAAAAGCCATATTACTGCTTGCTCTCTTTTGCAAAAGGACATGGCTTTGCTGTCTTAAAGTTCAGTACCACATTAGTGCAACTGCTGGTGCTAATATATGATTAAACTGTACAAATCTGAGCTGATGGTACTCAGACATTTTTTAAAGCATACACATGCAGAATCTTTTAAAACACTGCACACATACATACACACAAAAAGAGCCTATATACACAGTAAGGCATCCTTGATTTCATTGTGAGGACCAGACACTTAGCAGTTTGATGCTTCAATACACTTTTAGGCACCAAAGTCTTTTACTGGATTCAGGCCTAGGTAATTAATTGCACCAAAAGTTTAATACTAAACTAGTTCTTCAGCTATTGTATATACTCCTCATTCAAGTGCAAATCATTACCTTCACTGTACCTATTTTACAAAGCTGGAAAAATATTACTTATTCAAGCTTTAAGCAAAAATGCAAATTCAAGAACACCACTTAGAGAACTTCCCAGCCCCAGGACTTGTTTGCTGTATAATGAACTCCTACTTCAAATAAAACTTTTCATTTAGAATACACCGAAGCCACATTTTCTTATCTAAAATTATATTATTTTTCATTCAAAATATAAACCAAAACAAGAAGAGGCTTGACTGGAGTTCTGTACAAATGCCAGGAAATAATTTTAAAACACATTTTAAATGAACAGTTGAGGAACTTGGGGTTCTTCTTCTGATTTAGTTGATGAATGTGCAGCAATTTCACCATGAGAATGATACATTATAATCATTAAATATCCTGATTTTGAGACTAGCAGGGTGATATGAACATTGTTCTTAGTTTCAACACTTCTTGGAAGAAAGCAATATAATGTTGTTTCATTTGTAAAAATTGACATGGATAAATAGTCTGACAAGCATTTAATTAGTGGAGTATACAGAAAAGTGAACGCTTCTAACAAGGAAAATGGAATAACAACTTTAATCTGATTGATACTCTTATGCCAGAGAGACCAAAACTCTGTATTTTTTTGTAGCTAATTTAAAAATATCTTTATTCAGAACTCGCTGAAATTCTGATTCCATTAAACCAGGTAAGCACACATAATAACTTCAAGATAGTTCTGGATTTTACCCTTTTAGGCTTCTCAATATCCAAAAGCTTTAATAAATTTTCATCTAAAACCATGTATTGTATTTGCTTCAAAGCACACAGCTCTTCAGATATGCTAACTAATCTAATCTCCTGCTATTATGACTGCAACATGCTACGATTTAGATATTTTGTGAATTGTATGGAATGTATACTGATTCCTTCACCTGAAACAAATGTGAAAAACAAGTCAGACTCCCAAGTCTATAAGTCTGTTTTTAAGAACTGCTAAGGACCCTGTAAGATGCACAGATTTAACATATAAAATTCCAAGTCAGTAACAACAAAAACCATTAGATGCATAAGGAAGATAATGCACTGTAAAAATATGGAATAGATAAGATACTCTATTGGTTGCAGCCTGGATAAACTCTCTTTTCCTAAATTCAGGCTGACATGAAATGTCATTTTTCATAAGAGTCTGCTGGATGAGGCTACTTCTGAGAAATGATACTATTAAACATCAGTCTGGACAGAACATACTCATGTTTGGGAAATCTGGTATTTCATTCAACTATCATAAAATAAATGTTTTCCACTGAAAACTTCATCTTGCTAGCTGAGAAATCCAACGCCAGCTTGTAATTGGTATTTTCACAGTACACCACCCTATACAAGATGTATCCAGGGAGATCAATCCATGGAGGGAAGCCAGCCTGTAAAGCAAACTGGGATCCTGATAAACTAAATTCTCGTTTTATTTTAGCATTACGGAAAACACGTACAGCTTGATATTTTAACTTGTTAAGCTTTAATAGAAACACGTTTCACTCTCCGTTTCCATGGACCATGCCATTCTGTTCCCATTCCCTACCCCTTCTTCTCTTTCTTCTCCCAGAAAGCATATACTTATGCTTTGTCTCTAGGTAAGAGGTTTCTACACATATATGTGCACGTGTAAAATATAATTTATTGTTTTGTCTTCTAGACTAACGAATTTGGGCTTCAACTATGGGTACCAAAGTCCGTTCACTGCAGCAGAAAACTATTACTTCAAAACTGAAGAGACTTAAGTCCCTCCAAAAATACAGTAGGGTAAAAACTACTTCTCAGAGGTCTGAAGCAATAGTTGCTTTTTCCTTGTAGACGCTTATAGCCACTGCTCTGGATTACATAGTCTTCAATACAAAGACTTTAGCTAACATATCTTGTACCAACACCAAGGCCTATGAGACTGCTTGAGACCCACAAAACCAATTAGGTTGATTCTAATAAAAACAAGCAAAAAGGCAAGACAAAGGGTTAGAAGACTCATTTCCATCTGTTTTATGTATGTGTGTTTTTTTTTTTCTAGCCCTGTTAAATAAGTGAATGCCTTTCAGATAGGTACTCTCACAGAGGACAGGTTTAGAGGGTCTGTTTTAGGGCAACTGAAGGTCATGCTCTCCAGTGGGGGTTCTATTTCCATGGGTTAGGTGGAAGTTAAAGTGATCTTGCTAATTGAGGCAAGACTGTACTATGTATGCCGAGCATTTAAATATCCAACACAAAGAAACCTCCACACAATCCCCATCCCTCCCCAAAATGCTTGCCAGCTGGAAAAAAATATGACTCAAAACATTGATATTTCATAACAGAATGTTAAATTACATGTGACTAACAAGCCTGTTCAGCAGATTAGTATGATGGGATCTTCAATACTCTGTGCAAGCAAATTTTCATTTCAGAAGGCATAAAAGGGAGATAAACTGGTGAAACTGGAAGGTTGTTTTACATTTTACCGGAGGACCTTAGGACAAGGCCTCTAGTATAAGCAAGACCTCTAGTATTGACTATTCACCATGTAACAATGTATAAACAACTCCACAAAACAGAATATCTGCAAGGAGCAAAGAAGAAATTAAAATTAAAATATGTAAAAATAAATAATAAAAATAAAAATAAAAATAAAAATAAAAATAAATAAAAATACTATAGGAAGACAAGAAAAAAAAAAGAGAAAAGGAAGAAAAATAAGATGATAATACATTCATATTTTAAGCATGATTAAAGGAGGATACTCAAATATCACTAAAATACAATCTCCAGCATGGCTGTTACATATCTCATTTAAAAGTTCAATGTATAAAAGTCATGAGTTCAAAAGGTGCTCCAAAGAATTAAGAATCTGCTGGTTTCATCGTTACATGACTTAGAAGGTATCTAAAGGAAAGGAAGAGCCTTATCGGTCAGGGGCATCCTATCTATCATCTTTTCTATTGTTGAAGTCTTGGATAGAACTACAAGAACCATTTAGAAAAAGAAGGTTTTCTGCCCTTCTCACCTCTTCTTTCTTCAAACAGTTGTGTGAATCTTAAAATATGAATAAAAACCCATGGGGCCAATTTTTCAAAACGAAGAGGCTGAGTTCCACCTCTTGAGTTCCACCGCTCAAGTCAGAGTTCAATGAGATTCTTCTGAAGAAAAGTGGATCCTGCTCTCACATGTGGATCATGTGTATCATGGTGACCAGAGAAACTACCTTCCAAGAGATGCTAGAGGTACTTTATTCTGGGTCTTTTAGAAGTGCAGAAAGTCAAAAGTCTATCTAGTTTAATCTATTGTGATAAAGTCAGCTTTTGATTTGTACATAAATAAATGCCATTAATACTACTGATTGCATAACAGCACTTGAGAGCAGTATCTAACTGCTAGCTGAATTCTCTGTACTATCACTTATCCTGAGGTTATTAATCTTGGTAAAGTCAGTAATGTGGTTCATCAAATCTTGGACCTTTTGTGTACCTTCAGATGGTCACTTTATCCAGAACTCTGACAGATAATGTCCCATGGCACAAACCATGTTAGTCAAATTGTCTTCTCTCTCTCTCTCTTTTTTTTTTTTTTTTTTTTTTTTTTTTTTGTTGTTGTTCTCTTTTATTTATCATTGCTTAAGGCAATAAGCTTTAATTGTAACCAGATACTGACTTTGTAATACTGTGAATTACTTTTAAATTTGAAAAATTTATAGGTTAAAATAAAAATCCAGATTAGTTTTGGGTTTCCATCTCCTCAATAAGTGGAATAACATTGTTTTTCTTGTACTCCTGAGTTTGTAGGAAATACCTATTTTCAAAATAGGGTTTTTAAAACTACACATGGAACTCAATTTCTTAAATAGAAATAGGAATCATATCTATGAAATTTTCCACCACTTTGAGGAGTATATAAATTAGTTATATTTCTGGCATGAATGGAAAGGCAATGTATTTAAAATGCTTGAGTGTTCCAGTGTTTGTTGTCTTCTGCAGGTGCATAGTAATTTGCATATGACAGTAACCCTTAAATATTAAAGTCATAAATCCTTCCTCAAGGTCCTCACCCTCTGCAACAGAGAAGTCAGCAACTGTTTATCTGGGAAGCATGAATTACCCCATTTACCTAACTGAATATTAATTGCTCACAATTAGACTGTTTGCATTCATTAGAATTCCGTATCATTTGAGGGCAATCATTACCTTTGCTTTCCCGAGTAATATACGGACAAATATTCATCCCCAAGTCATCCCAATATCTCTGCTTTTGAAGAACATGTAATTTTTCCCCATTCAATTTTATAGCACATTGTTATAGTGGTTGCATTCAAATATGATGCTATTATATATATTTTACAACATATACCATTATATATAAATATATATATATTTTTGCAATATAAGGATTTTATTTAATAAGTATTATGTACATTAGAAATCTCTGTCATAATGATGAAGGCTTCATTCTTTCTGACTGCAATGTTTTTGTTCTTATTTTCCTGCTTCCCTCTCACATTGTGTCTTCAGTCGCCAGTAGAGATTTTACTTGCAAATAAAAGTATCTCAAACTGAGTTCCAGTCTTATCAAGCACTGCATTACACACAAATTTCTTATTATAAGTGGTAAATAATCCAGAGGTAAATGTGATCTCCATTCTTTCAAATTCAAACTATGAAACATGAACTCAAGCAATGCTTATTTTTTTGAGATGTTTCAAATCAAGTCACCATGTATGCTGTTTCATGTTCTGTGAAGCTCAGAAGCTTCACGTCATAATACGGTGAAATATTTTGTGTTACACCATTTTTTAACTGAAATAAAACCATCAAAAATCAGTTTCACACAGGTGATTTTCTTACATGTTTGGCTGCCATTACACTTAAAAGCAGCCAGTTTTGTTTTCTCTCCCCTTTTTTTTTTTTTTTTATTTTATTTTTATTTTTATCAAAGAAAATAGAGACAAGATGTTAAAAGGTTGCCAAAATGGAACTGTTAGCTAGTCAGCAGACCATCATTACCTTACACCCAACTATTGTTATCTGGTATGTAAGATAACGCCCAGTATTTCAGCAGACAAGGAGACAGAAAATCAGTTCAGCTCAGGCAACTGGCTACCAATATGCTTGTGAATTACTACATCTTTAGTAATATTCCACCTGTTTCCTGGATGGAATATTCCTTATTGGACAATTAATTTTTAGATTAACTCAGGAAAGCAGAAAAAAAAAAATAGACTAATCACTATTTTGTACCTCCCAAATGCAGCAAAGTTCAACCCAACCCAACCATGAACACATACGAAAATCTTGAAGATTACTTCTGCTGTTTCAGAAATCAAGTGTCATTCAGGTATGATTTATCCTCTGCTATCCCAGACAAAGTTTTATATAGTCTTTAATACTCTATAAATCCTAATCCCTTACTACAGATTCTGTCAAGAGAAGAGAAGGTTAACAACACACAACAGATGGTGAGTAAAGATGACTGACATCAGGGTATTGATCAGGAATTTAGACCCTTACAATCTGTGACACTGGTAATTTTACCTTTCTTGGCTGATGAAAAAAAAAATTATGTCTATGGTTTGCAGGAGTCTTCGAAAAATACAAGTTTTCATTAATTCTGAAAAATTTGCACCAAAGGCATAAAAGTTATTTTATTACTTATTTATGTTTTCTTAGACAAAGAGGACTGGCTGCCCATTACAGTGTATTCTGTTGTTTTACTGAAGTCAGCAGAGGTATTAGGAGGGCAAGCATATAGCTTAAACTTAGCTATGGAAGTAGATTTAGGGTGAGAGAAAGCAGTGAATACAGATTTCTTTAATATGTGTTTTCTGAGACTATTAGGAATTTTGGGAGAAAGCTAGATTAGACAGGGGATGTTGATCAGGAGAAATTGAACTTGAAAGGCTCCAAAATTTGATTTTGCAGTTCCTAATGCATCAGCATTCCATCAGTCTTCTCAAAAAAATAAAATAAAAATAAAAATATAAAAAAAAAAAAAAGAGAGAGTGACTCTACTCACAATGGATAGATAAAATATCTACTACACAAAAGTGAATTCATTATGATTTAGGGTGGCCAAACTTAGCTGGTATTTACACTCTTGAGTGAATGTAATATAACACTTGCCTATTCTCATGGGAAAAGGAAAAGCTGATATATGCATTGTCTGCTGAATATAATACAACAAAGCTCATAAATTGATCATGTGTCACTGGAGTCATCATAGACCACATTCCAGTCAAAGCAGAGACAGTAATGTCCTAGTTCCTCCCGTCTTAACTTTCTCTTCTGAGTAGGTTTTGTTTGTTTGTTTGTTTGTTTCCATCTCTTTCACAGAAAGATGCTTCTTGCCATTCCAATGCAAGGAGCCTGGTTAGACAGTGTTCTCATTGGTCTCTTTTTTTTTGTCCAACAACTACAGAAAAGACAGAGTTTTTCATCTATTCACATTCTACTTTTTACCCGATCCAATTCAATTCACTTAATGTAGCACTAGCAACAACCTCATCCCTGTATTGAAAATAGTTTTTTCATACCAGTCCAAATTTACCATAGGAGTCTAAATTTGTGCAGCTTCACTGATCCAGGGAGCTTGATCCATTATACTATCAGAGAGTCAGGCAGAGCACATCAGGTTAGATACAAAATATACAATAGTGAGAATTTGCCCTCATATAGACCCTGCTGTCAAGAGTCTCAAGGTTAACAAACAATTTATGGTCTGTTAGTTCCAGGGACTGGCTGGAGATCCAGATTCAGTTTTGAAATATACCATAAATTTTCCTAATAAAAATGTGGAAGACAGAGGAGGGAGAATATGTAGAGAAGAGAATTTACTGCCCTTTGTCATCAGGTGAGATAGTGCCTATGTCCATGCAACATGATGTAGTAGTGGCTATTCCACCCTTTACCTCCTTATCCTAAGAAACTCCTAATTGATATGGATAATTCAATAAGACCTCATTAAAAAGATGGAAACAAAATTTACACAGACCATGGTTTTAATCTAAAAGAGATTTAGTCACTTCAGTCACATCCAGCTGCTTCCTAAGCAACTGACACTCCCTTGCCAGAAAAATTACTTGTCGTAATTCCACTGATGTGTGTTGATATTATTACTTATGCTCCACAGCTCTGTTGGGTTGCCCTCTGGTTTTATTGGAAAGTATTCATGCTTTGGCAAGCTTTTGTACAGAAAGTTGGTTTGAGACCTGTTCTCAGATCTTACTCCTACTTATTCTAGAGCAAAACCTTGAACATTATCCCCATTACACAACCGTTGATCAAGAGAATGACAGCTGAATGACTTATCCCATGTGTCCAAATAGAGGCTGATTCACATCTGCTGTGGCCAACACATCTGCCTACACAGTCTATATGCAGTCTATACTGCCGAGTGAGGCACCTCAGCTCTCATTGAACAAATGGGAATGCGTGGGTCATAAAGGGGAGTTCTGTTCTGATAACAAAGAGCAGACACTTCCTCCAAGAGCAGACACTTCCTCCAAAAGAGCAGACACTTCCTCCAAGAGCAGACACTGAAAACGGATGAATGTGCAGAATGAGGTGCATGTGATGCTTTAAAAGCCTGACTCTGCTAGCCACAAGAAGTATAAATGTAGATTTCTAAAATGTCTTTTTTTTTTTTTTTTTTTTTTTTGACTACTAAATAAAATGCACATGTTCAGGTCTCTTTCTTTGATAAATTAATCCCTTTACACATACTAAACTGCCAGTTAGGAAGAGATTATTTTTGTCTATTTCTGAGGAACTGATTAAGTGGATTGAGCTAAATATTTTATTGGCTTAACTTCTTTACTGATGCTCTAATTAAGGGCTGGAATAGTCCCCTGATTGTGGGTTTTGATGAGATAACCAGTGAACTTGATCACTCATGTTGGATGGCTTTGTTGTGGAATTAACAAGTGAGAGTGCTTTGAGGAGTGCAGTTAATTTTTTTTTCCTTTTCTGTTTTTGAAAATATTACATATGAATCAAAGCACTTGAAATCAAACTTTTGTATGAGAGAAAAAAGCTGGATGCTAAGATTTCAAAAGAAAATTTTGTGCTGGTGAATTTATACTCCATATTTTGGTTCGTAAATTCAATTAAATATGTTTATCCTCATCCAACAACCTGAATTCAATGTGACTACACATCACACACACTGTGTTGAAATGCATACTCTTTATCATTTCCTAGAGCTCCTGAGAACCTCTAATACGATCAGAATTACATAGCCAACTTTAGTTGCAGTCCCATGACTTCACCTCTATCTCTGTTAATATATTCATCGCAGATAATCTCATGGACTTTTTCTGTCTCATTTCAACTCATCTAAATGAATGGATGCCTAATTCATGCTATGTTCATCTTGGAATTTATAAACAACTCTGCAGACTTACACATCTGCTTCTTCCTACCTCAAACCATAACATCACTCATCACCACAGCCTCATACCCTGGGACCAACCTACCATCAGCCTTGTTCAGCTCATGGAAAATACCTCTTCCACTTCCATAAAAGACGGCACAGAATTATAGGTCCACACTTGTCCCCAAGGCTTTATAATGAGGAAGGTGGAATGGATATTTCAGATGGTAGAAACCAACATTGCTTTCTGGAAGACAGTGTTAGTACAGTAACACTCAGCAACTCCAGGGAGAGCTTTCCAGCTGGATATTTCTATCCTGGGAAGCCTGCTTTTGGATTTCATGCACTCCAGATGGAGGCACATTTTCAAGGTCTACTAAAAAAATAAAAAAGATATAAACAACAACAACAACAAAAAGCCTGTGAAGACATATTCATTTATTAATAAATGTATTAAATGTAATACATGCCACTGTAATAAATGCCACTCAGACCATTTATAAGTATCTCAGAGCTCTAAGACTATATGTCTAAAAATGTATAATTATTTAATAATCACAGAAGATTCAGACTTTTTCTTTTGGTGTCTCTATGTATCTTTAAGCACTACTTGACCTCTTAACCCTAAGATACATCTAAATAGCTTGTTTTCAAATGTTTTGATTTAAACTGAGAGAGATACCTGACTGCCAACCCCAGAAGGTGGCAGCAGCAGTTATGTTCAACAACTTTCAGCATCAACTGTTCATAACCACTCTACTCTGCTTCATTCCTGCCAGCAGAGACTTCTGTAGTATTCTTCTAGTTAATCCAATTAACTGGCCATGGCCATGTGTCTTCTTCCACTCAAGGGCAGGCTGGTAACTTTCCTTACCCAAATTCCTCCTCCTGGAATCCAATTTGTAGAATAGTTTTAATCTGAAATGTGTCACGTAATGAAAGTATCCAGAAATGACACACCATGATGACATCCACCTCCTCCAGATTGGACATCAGCCTCATGTCCATACTGAACATAGATGGAAATGATTGTAGTTCTCAAAGCTGCCTCCTGCTCATATCTTTATGTCTCAGGTCAACCCATCCCAGGTGGGAGGAACAACAAAAGATATATATGGACAGTGATGCACCGCTACCACATTTGGTCCATCACTACTGCCTATGGACCACACCACCATTTGGTGTGGGCCCCTTAAAAGAGCCAACTGAAGAGCAGCCTTAAAGCATCTGCTCCAACACTGGTACAGCTTGTGAGGGTCAGTAGGCCTCAGCTGGTGAAGAGCAAATGCCAGGAGACAGGACACTGGTCCACAACAGGCATTTTTGCAGACTTGTTCCATCACAAAATACAGCAGACCTGGTTCTTACTGTCATGACTCATCCATTTAAACCGACCCTGAGTTAAATTTTCCCATGAGTTTCCAATAAATAAAATAAAATAAAACTTCTCCATAGTTTTCCATTCTATTAAACAAGATAAAGTTGTTTTCTCAAGATATAAAACAAATAGTGTTTCTCACCTCAAGCAAAAAAATTGTCTTTAACAGTTGTGTAAACCCAAATGCTTACATTATTTTGGGTAGAAATTCCTACATATTGGAAGATAATGATAAATTTCAGTTATTTAGTCATGTCTGTAAAAGGTCGGCATATTTTTATAGAAGTTCTGCATATTTTTGAAGTAGAAGAAATACCTTTCAGGAAGCTTCTTTCATAAGGGAAGACAGTTTAAAACAAACAAGCAAGACTTAAAGCATCCTTCTGGGAGAACAACATTATTATAATATTTTATTTCATATCACACGATTTTGTATGCCTTGTGGAGAATGTGGGACACAATTTTTCTTAGGATCTGCAACAGGATGTTCATGAGGAAAATATTACTATATGGGGAGAGGAGAAAGGTTGATAATTATTATACTGTGGTAAGGTATATTCACGTACAACAGCATTAAACACAAGCCTTCAGACAGGAATCATTTAGGTGCCATTCTTTGAACAGAGCAAGAGACTAGATAATTTCTTAAAGCATATTTGACATTTTTTGCCTGTGATTTTATGAAAATCAAAAAACACAAACAAACAAAAAAAAAACCACACAGATGAATACACACTGCTGACGTGAAATCATGCTAGCACCCTCTTCCAGACAGTTTTAAGACATGGCTGCAATTTGTACTCTTGCATAAAAGAATATCCTTGCATCCTAATTTCAAAATACATTTATTCACTGTAAATTTACTTATGTTGATAGAGATCATAAAGTCAGCTTATTATGTCTTTTTAAAGACAGTTTATGTCTTTTTTGTTGGTAATAATAGTTCATAGTAACTTTTGTTGTTTTTGTGTTTTGTGTAATACTACATAGTCACTAAAATTCCTGCAAGAAATCACTGTGTTTTCCTAGTAAATCATCTGTAGCTCTTTTTTTTTTTTTTTTTTCTTTTTACCTCCTTAGCCTTCTGATCACCAAGCTGTAAGAAAACCACCAATATTTTGCTGTTGTCATGGTGGTGTGGAATGTTGGGAATGGACAGATTTATGTTGCGAATTGACAGAAATATCAATTACACATATTGCCTAAAATCTATAAAAGTTAATTGACATTAGAAAATGCAGGATTTCTACTGATTAAAGAAATGTTTCAAAAACATTAAAGTCAATCCTTTTTTTTTTTTTTTTTCCTGTGGATATGTTGTTGTTGTTGTTCGTATTTTATATTACAACTTCACAGAATTTCTTTTGTCAGCTTATAAAATGCATTCTCCTTGAAGATGAACACATTTTGTAATTTCACATTTTATGCAGATTTATATTATTGAGGAACATATTCTGTAACATAACATTCAATATTACCAAGGAGATTTTTTCTGATGAGCTGTGGTAAGCCTTCAAAGTATGTTTACCTGCAGCTGACATGGAAATCCTTGGAGCTGCGGATAATTGCCAACTTCAGAAATCATATAATTAGCACTTCAATATGGATTAAGGCAACTAGCTTCCAAGTGTGAAATTTGGGTTGTAATCATTGTCAGTATACATTGTTCCAGAGGTATTGAGGAAGCCAGTAAGAACAGTACAACATACTTCCGCTGAGATGATATTTGACAATAAGAGGGGATATATATCTTATTCACAATATCATGAACATAATCCATAGTAAATTCTAGGCTTGTCATTTCAAATTTTAATTAATCTTCCCATTTATAAGATAGCACATACATGCAAGCATGATGAAAATATTTTAATCAAAAATGTTTTCCTGCAATGAATTGAAAGTTGATCAAAATCTGGAAATCAACATTAAATATCCATTTCTACCAATGGTAAAATGAAAGGAAAAAGAATACGTGGATAGTTTGAGGGTTCAAAAAGTAAACAGAAAACAAATAAATATTTACAGATTTTCAAAAGGAAAAGAATATTACATTTTAAATATGACAGAAAACTAGATCTTACTTTTTTTTTTTTCTTGTAAGATGAAAACAGGATTATATTTTTTTTCCATCTTTTTTCCTCTATTTTTTTTTTCACAGATTTTAAGCTGTACGATTAACTGCACTTAAAACACTATGAATTTCTTCTACATTTAAACTGATGAAGAGTATGATACTAACATACGAGACCCAGAAAGTGAGGTTTATTTCTCCTAAAGACAGGATTGTAATAAAAATAACTTAATTTTCCATGCTATAAACAAACAAACAAAAAGCTATATTTTAGTTAAAATAACTCCACAAGTGGCAGAAGGTATGTTATGTCAACAGTGACTGATACTAAAACCAAAACCAGTAGTTAAATTTTAAAGAATTAAATAAATGTAATGTGGGGTGAAGAGAGAATTGTTCTTTTCTGTCATGAGATTGAATACCAAAGAACACCAAGATTTCTGATTGTCAAACAGCTGCAGAATATAACCAAAACAGACAACAGTCTGAGTTGTGTCTTGTTCGTACTCATGATGATCAGATCCTGATGTTCTGACTGTTTTTAAAATGTTCTTAAATGATGTTCTTAAATATGAATTTAAGATAGAAATAGAAAGCTAAGCTTTTATCTAATGATGAAGAAAATATGGATTTTTTTTTTAATTACTTCTTTGCTTTTGGTATGTAGAAAAATAGGAAGCTGAAGGCATGAACTTGCTGTTTTATCAGTAGAGACATGGTTCAGAAACAAACCCCAGTGTTCTGGATGCCAAGCATATGTTCTCAGTACATCAACCTGACATTTCCTCTGTCTGTTAGAAAGGCAAGAGAGAAATTTCCATTAGAAATGAAAGTTCAGAAGGATATCTCATAGGTTCTTATGGAAGTCACTTACAAGGACTCAAGTCCTTGGTCTAATAGGGTACAGTTTTGTGTTTTGGCGTATCTGTCTTCTCTCATCTTCAATAGCTTATTCCTTGTCTTCCCCAGATGCATGAGAGAAGCTTCTTAACTGGGCCTACTCAACTATTTGTGATAGAAAGAAAGAGAGAGAGACAGAAAGAGAGAAAGAAAAATAAATAACAAAAAAGAAATAAAAAGGGTTAGGGTGGAGGAAGTAGAGAGAGAAAGAGGGAGAGGGAAGGAATGTAGAAGGAGCTGGTACTTCCATAGAGTACCACTCCTATATTTGTGAAATAACATTTTCTTATATAGGTCCAGTTTCCATATGAAGATGGATAGCCTATACCTGATGTTGAAAGTATTCCTGCTTCATGACATAGGAAGAGATGTCCAGCATAAGCAGAACATGTAGATGCTCTGCATAATGTGACACAGAAATGTGAACCATCCATTACTGCTGTCATAGTGTCCTTCTATGTCCCTGACTACTCTTCCAGAATTTCTTGATAACACTATGCTTTTCCCCCCAATTTATTTATTTATTTCCCCCTCACAATTAGGCTATTAGCATACAACTATGCTGCTGTCTGGAACATTTGTTTGTCTGAACATTTGACCTATCTGTAGTATATACGTAGTTTGTCTGAGAAGTTTAGGAAGGGAAGGCTTGAAAGACACATTCTACTGCACAGATACTTGTTTTCCACTGGGAATCATTAACAAAATGGCAATACTAAGATTAGATGTATATAATAAAATAAGACCAAACTAAATAAAAATTTCAGAGGAACCTTTAGAAGAAATTTAAGGAAATATGTAAGTCAAAACTTATAAAAAAGATTGCCTACTGAAGAGAAGGTGAAACTACAAACCTATTTCAACAATTATACTATCAATTAATATCAAAAGCTGAATCTTTAGATAATGTGAACTGGCAGAATTCCGGTGAAAGTAGCTCACAGGGTACTGCAGCTGACATCACTTAATGGACCTAGCTCCAAATATTTATATACAAATTGCAGTTTTTTATTGTTTTAGTTTGCTTTTAATATTCTTGTTTATTTATTCTCTAAATTTCAGTTGACAAATGTAATCGATATATTTTGTTTCATCCTCAAATATTTACTATGTATCTTTGCATGCAGCTAATACTCAACTTCATTTTTCTTTTCAATCATTAACATATTCAGTAAATTAGCTTCTCAATGTCACTAGACAACCACAACGTAAATTTGAAAAAAAAAAAAACAGGATTCTTTGTGTTTATTGTTTATGAACAGAGGAACTTTAGATCTCTTAATTTCAAAATTGAAAGCAAAAATATACAGTTCACTGAGACAATAAAATTAACTGTAAATTATCAAAGACTTTTTTTCCCTATTTTAACAGTTGACCATGAAAGAAAAATGTATCTCCATTGACCTATTCATAATTCATTCATGTTTGTCACTCTTATGATTGAGATATGCCATAATCATGCTTTCTTAGCATATATTCATTTCATTCTCAAAACTTCCTAGAGTTTTATAAGCCAACAGGTAAACAAAAGCTGACTCCAGCTGACCAGCCCATTTGACCCACTTTTGCAGCTAGCCTTTCCTGGTTGTGCACTGTTACAAGAAAAGAATTCCCTTCTGTGTTATTTGGTTTATTTCTGTACTTGAAACCTCTTTGTTTGGGGCATAGGCTACTGAAAGAATTTTTTTTCATTACTTTTTTCCCCCAAGGTCTTACTACCTGACTTTTTCATATCAGTATCTTGCAAAATGATTAAGAGTAAATGTTTAAAAATGATTCATCACAGAAAATGGGGCAGGATGGAATTTTAAGAAGTCATTTGTGCAGTCTCCAACCTATGGCCTAGAGATAGGGTTAATTAAATGTAAATGTAAATGTTAATGACAAACATTTTTCTAATTTCTTTTCTTATAAACATTCACAGTTGTTGATTTCAGAAATTCCTAAATATGTTCTATTCTAGTATGTTTTCTTCTGCAGATGAAACACTCTTCTTGCTGTGTAATCTGGATTGTTTTTGTTGCTGCTTAAACCCCATTCCTTCTCACTTTCTACAGAAAGGACAATGGAATAAGTTCACTATAATGACACAGATGCAGAGGATTGTCGTCTCTCTCTTCCATGTTCTTTAAGAGCATGCCATTCAAGTTTCTGCAGTCTTTTTCTCATGTTTTGTGGTCTTCTGATCATCTTTAATCATGCAATTACTGCAACATATGTCTTTAGTTGCAAACAATTTATTTCATGATTCTCACAATCAGCGTAGATTTCTGTATCCCAGCATGATTTTTTTTTTTTCTCCTTCCTAGAATTAACTTTCTTCCTTGCTGTGCTCCTTGTGTGGGGTTTGGTGACTCTTCAAAATGATCAATAATTGCTTTAAGATTAATTCAACCATTTTTCCAAGTAATGTAGGCTGAAATTTATCATATTCAGTCAATTCAAATAAAACAGTTATTTTAGTAGTATCTATCTTGTTATTTCCTATTTCCACCCTTTTATTTCTGCCTCACATCATTACCGATTATGTTCATAACCTGACCTATGCTGAAAAAGGAAAAGGTTAGAGTGAAAAAACAACAACAAACAACAACAACAACAAAAAACAGCTATTTTGAAAAGCCTGAACACTGTCTTATCCCATTATTGAGTCATTTTCGATTTTATTGCAAAATTTTCCTTTTTTGTTATGAAGGTATTCAGTTTTCAGACTGAGACATCTGAAAGTCTCAGTCTCAGACTGTGCCAGTCTCTTTTTCCTGGTAACCAATGACAAGAAGGATGGCAATGGCATAAAGCTGTGCTATAGGAGGTTCAGACTAAATATTAGGAACTTCATCGTGAGGGTGGTCAAGCACCCAGGACCAGGCTTCCTGGCAAGGTGGTTGTCTATACCCATGCCTATCTATGTTCAACAGGCCTTTAGAGAATAAACTTTTAGGGAGAATATGCTTTTAGGGAGCTGGACTTGTTGATCTTTGTAGGTCCCTTCCAACTGAGCCCTTCCCTTATCCATTAAATAAAGACATAGAGATTTCTCTGCAGAACTCGTATATTTAAAAGTACTATATATTTAAAAGTATCAGCATGACATTTTTAACTAGGTTTATTCAATATTTTTCTCTCTTTAACTATATATCAGATTTACCACTAACAACATTATGTTTATTTATTTATTTATTTTATTTATTTATTTATTTATTTATTTATTTATTTATTGAGGGGAACAGATAATTAAATATTTTGATGTGCATGCGTTGAATTTTTTCCATTTTCAATTTTGAAGAAACTTAATCACAACATATGGGAGGCATATGACATTAAATTACAGGCACTTATCCAAGATTTTAAAATGTAAGTAGAAAACGTCAGTTAGCTGAACTAACATTACTGACAGAACACTTTTATGCTTTGTCAGTGTATATGGGGAAATGCTTTATTTTGTCACAATCTTAAAACTTCAATAACCATGGGAGAAAATTAATGATTTGTTCACTTTTTTTCAATGTAATAATCAAATAAATAACCAATAGTAATAAGACAAACATATTTTATTCCTGACACAGTGTCATAATGCATGGCCATACTGCTAGAATCGAGGTTGAGTGTGTCAGAAAGATTTATTTTTCAGAAAAATATTTCCAATGCAAATAGATTTCTATTGACCTCTAATTGCTGATTTTAGAATTACAGGGTATTACAAGTACCTTTACTCAGAAGAGCTGATCTACTTGCTTTTATGGTCTTATGGACCATAAGACACACCAGGCTTTGGATTATAATTGAAGGTTGAGCCAAAGCTATTCAGAGCTCAAAAGCTAAACTGCCAGCAAAATGTGTTATAATGGAACTTGATAGCTGAATCTAGTATTGATCTATAATAAATTCAGATCTCCCTCCCTCTCCATTCTGAAGTATTATAAACAATCCCATTATATTAGATACATTATTTTAAAAATTCTTTTACTTTTGGGAAGGTGATATTTCCCAGAGCCTTTGCCAATGGTATTTGATATAAACACATAGTACCTTTCACAGGTGGAGAAATTGCAGTGGGAATTGAAGTCTTCAGGGAAGAAGAAATAATCTGATTAATCAATGATTTGCATTTCGGGCTGTTTGCATTAGTTACAGATCCTTTGTCTGGTTGCATCAATACCCTATGAATAAAAAGCAACCTCTTTACCTCAGAGAGGTTTCAGAAAAGGTTAACAGTATAAAGAGGTAAATAAGACACTCCAGTCTTTCAATGGAGCCTGAAACAGAAGCAGGGAAGAATCTAGCATATGTTCATTTACTATTCTCAAAATGAGTCAAATATTACTTACAGTTTAGAGGGTTGTGTAAATGTTTGTAATAAGGTGTTAAAGGGGAATTGAAAGCACAGCCTGTATATGAAGAACCTAAATAATTATTCGACAGACTTACTATTTATAGTGTCCCTGCTTTTGTACTACACCATAGGCTTTTTTTGAAAAAAAGAAAAAAAGAAAAAAAAGAAAAAAGAAAAAAAAAAGACAGATATGCAATGTTACACCTTCCAAAACACCCAAAATTACAAAAATAAAATCCCATAAATGTGAAACTATAGCATAAGTAATTATGAATCATTTCTTTCCCCAGAGGAACAGTGAAAAAGTTATTCCCTCATTAGGAAGCAGTCAGAAATTAATCTCTATAGTGTCCGGAGTTCAAAGCTGTCATACAAAACAGGAAGTGCATTCTGGTATGATTACAGCAAATCACTATGCTATGTTCCTTGATTTGCAAAAGCATAATGATCTGTAATTGCACAGACTTGTATATACAAGCTATTATGTGATATTGCTTAATTCAATTACCCGATACTCAGGTCACTCATTTGAGTGAATATTTCTCATTTTGAAATTAGATACATGAACTAGAATCAGAGAGAAAAGAGGAGGAGAAGGAAGAAAAAACGAGGCAGTAAGATTAAACTCTAACAAGTCATTCAAACACAAAGAGAATAAAAAGCTAAGATATTAGGAAAAAATCTCGATTTCTTTCTATGCTTTCCAGTCTTTCAAATGTGGATGCTCCAGTAACAGAAGAATAATAAACAAGGAGTTTACACAAGTAGATCTTAAGGTTTCAAGATATCTCCATAATATCAATGCAAACATCAATATTAAGACTATATTTGCATTCTGCAGAAGTTGAGACAAGACATAGGCTTTTAATTTTGTGTCTATGGCATTTACTTTCTATCCTAAAGCCACGTTCTGTTTAGGTAAGATGCATAATGCTCAAAGGAAGGTTGAATAGTTCTAAGAAGTCTCAGCAGAGTTCATCAACATTTTGTTTCAGAGATCTTATTTATGTCATGATTAGGATGATCTTATATCGGATATAGATATCTTTTATCTATATCAGATACAGGAGGAACTTTTGTGGGGAAAAAAAAAAAAAGTGTCATTCCTATTCTCCCATGTCATTCCTTTTGAAGGTGGTTTTAAGCTAAAGTAAAACACTTTGGGCTTATCAAGTCCAAAAGAATCCAAATCAAGCAATCAAATTGTAATGACATATAATTTTCTTACTATCTTCCCCAGAGTATGATTTTATGTTTCATCCTTCAGATTACTTGTATCAAAGAATATTTCCTTGTCCTTGTTCAGTTCAGAAGAAAGAACCAAATGGTAAATGTAAGGTATGGTTATCTAAATTTCATTCTAGCACTGGGGTACTTGTGAGACTTGACCATAGGCTGTCATATGGTCCACAACATCTATGGCACAGTCTTGTGTAGTCGAGCCTCTGCTTTTCCTTCTTTGAAAGGACAACACCACCACCGCCCCCTTTTTTTTTTTTTGTTTTTTTTACCTGGATTTCCTAAGCAGCCACCAGATCTCCACCTCTGAACATATCTCTAATTCCTCCTCCTACTTGGTACCAATGCTCTCCTCTCAAGGAAAGGATGAGTATCTTCAGACTGTCATGCTATCCTCCAAATGCTTCCTCCCTTTCTTCCCTCTATCTAAACTTCTCTTTGGACTTTGGTATCCACTCCCAGAACAATCTAGTTTAGAATCCTCCTCACCATAGCAAGCCTGTTAGCAAGATGGTTTTGTCAAATTCACTGTGTCTGTCTCCAGAGGTATTTGCTCTTAAAAGTGGGTCCAACAAACAAAAACAACAAAAGTCACAAGCAGAGCTTGTGACACCAGATGCAGAGCTAGATAATGGGTTGAAGTTGGCACACAGCATAAGAGGGATTATGAAGATGGAATTTTATGAAGAAATTTTCACTATTTTGCCAACAGCTGGAGCATGGACCATGTCACCAAATTCTCCCTATGCATCACAAAAGGAATCCCTAACTGTATTCACAAACCTAAAAATCACCTAAAAATCAGTATATGCAAAACCAGACGGTGATGTTGTGTTCTAATCTCATGTGCTCATTAAGTTAAAATTTCTTGTGTCCAGGAAAATGTGCCACAAAGGTACTGCATGTTTGTTTAGTAAACAGAAGCATATACTTACGGCCTGATCCTACTTTAATTTAATTAATTTTAAAGAGTCCTATTAATTCCAGAAAAAAATGCACTTAGAATTTCATGAATAATATGCATGCTATTTCTATTTTAAAGAACATGAGGAATCAAAAAATAAGATAAAAATAAATGCTCTTTTCAACAATCTTTTAATTGTTATAACTTGCTGCCTTAGTTAAGCTATTAATTATAGAAAAGATGACAAGTTTTCTTTTGTAATGTAATTAAAAACTAGATTATTGCTGTCTGAAAAAAAAATTGATATAATGTCACTAATTCAACATTAGACATTGGAAAACAGCAGGTTAGGATTTCATTAACTTATCAGGCATCTAGTTATGTTAAAGTATTTTGCTGGCATTTCAAAAACCATTTGCATATCAATAAAAAGAGAGCTAAACTGTACTAATTAACACTTTGGAAGTGGTTTAGTTGGTACCTTCTAGTTGCTTTGAAATAGTTCAATTGAAGCATAAATGTCTATTTTAAGTAGATTCTGCTTAAAGAATTAAAATGAACATAATCAAAACTTAATTGCCTATGTGATGTTTTCTTCATAACTGGCAGAGAAAGATATGTTTCTTCATATTACTATGTAATAGGTGTTCTTGTTATCAGTTTGCATTAAAACAATGTTGCAATCACTATTCTTTCATGTTTAGAAATTTTAATTCAGAATTGTTGGAAAAAAGGGATTAATATGATTGTCCAGATCTTATGTAGCAATGAAATTACTATACTGGATCAGACCTATAGACTGTCATCCTCACTGATAGTTTTAAGTACCAGATGTTTCCCAAGAATGCAAAAATCCACCCAAACCCAGTCAACAGATGTGTAATAATCTGTCCACATTAAATCTTATTGTAATCTCAAGGGATTTGGTTAAAACCATGAAGCACACGGAACATTTTGTTTTATTTTATTTTGATAGTTTTAACTACTGTATGCCTGAATATTTATTCTCCATATAAGTGCACAGTATTTCTTAAAGTTTTTTTTTCAATTCTAGCTATTTCTTTAGTGAAGTCTACTTATTATGGTAAAGTACACTATAAGGTGGTAAAAGTCAAATGTTTTGCAAAAAGTCCAGAGAAGATTATGTCTGAAAATACAAATGCAGGACTTAACTCCAGATTTGATGTATACTTTCTATTAGGAGCAGAGACACTAGACCGAAGTAGAACCTTTCAGAAAAAAGTTCAGATCTGAAAATTTATTTAGATGAAAATTACTATTCCACAGAATTCCCAAAAAAAACAAAACAATACAAAATAAAACAAATGAACAAAAAAGAATAGCCTGAAAAAAATAAGAAACACCAAGTCTGTGCTAGAGAACTCACATATACTCCCCAAGAATTGGCAGTAAATGGATAAAATTGATGTGATTTGTGACAGTTTTCATTAGGAGTTGACAGGACCATCTATTTGGACAGCTCTGTCCTAGGAATATCACAGAGGTTTCTCACTGCTAGGCTACCTGTCTATCTGGGCAGCATGAATTTACTGATGGTCTGATTTTCCATTCTCCTGACTTCTGGCCATATGAGGAGACAGCTGACCTGCACAACTGGAAGTCCTAAGCAGAAGGAAGCACATGCAAAAGCTTCTTGAAAACAATGGCCTCTGTCTTTCTTGTTTCCCAAATAGCTTTTCAGAAAGACAGACTGAAAACCTTCCTGGTTCTCAACAGCAGTTAACCAAAAGTTAACCAAAATCTGCCACAGATCAGAACTTTTTTTCTTCTTCTTCTTTTTTGTATGAAATGTAGACACATTTTAACTGAAAATTCTGAATTAATTTTATTCCCTAAATATGTTAAATCCAAGGTATGATTTCTGAGGAAAGTATACCTCTCAGAGCGTGTTGAATAAACATGCACAAGTTTCCACTAAATTCCCAGCTTTCCCATGCTCCCTCCTAGGCAGTGTTGTGAGCCTTGAAAAATGTTGATTCTGTGCTATGAGGCTGTCTGCAATGTGGGTGCTTGACAATTGAAGTTAAATACATATGTATTGTCATATTCATTATATATAAAAGATATATAACAGCAGGAGAGAGTCAGACTTTCAACCTTAAGCAGGAAACAATCAGAATATGATCCAAAATATGATAGCACATGTCACCAATATAATACAGACAGAGAACAAAGATGCAGGGAAAGAAGAAAAAAAAAAAAAAAAAAAAAAAAGAAAGTAAGAAAGAAAAAAAAAGAAAAAAGATGAACAGAAACATGAAGAATGTCTTGAATATAACCAGTGAGAAATACTGAAGAAAGGCATAAATACCAATTTATTCACTATCCGGTTCCTGAGTCTAGTATCCATTCTTTATTTTAGACTTTAATACATATATTTTAAAAGAACTAAGAATGAATAAAGCTTCTACCTTCCTAGCCTAGTGGTTAGAGAACTCATCTGGGAAAAGCAATTTCAAGTTTCATTCCTCGACCTCTTGCAAAAACCGGACCAAAAAAAGAAATGAACCTTAGAGCAGACAACACAGCATCCATCTCTTGCCTGAGCTCCTTCCTGGCTGCAGGAAGAAGGTAATACCAGTCCTACCTCTGCCTCCAGTGGATAGTAGAGTGATTAAAAAAAGAATATATATATATATATATATATATATATATATAAAATAAAAAAATCACTTATGAACAGAAGAGAGTGTTAAGCTTCCCCTTGCTTTATTTCTGATACTACAAGCATTCCTTTCCTTCCAACACAGTGACCCAAGATTAACAAAACTTGGAATAACCAAGGACACATTTTCTTTGAGACAAACATGAATATTCATGCCATGGTAGATACATAATTTTAAAAGCCATCGTCAGTCTATCCATCCATTCCAGTTCAAGGCATACTGAATACTATATTTAGTCTCCAGCTTCCCAGATATAGCATGCAGCAGAGGGAGAAGAAATATGGGCTGTGTGGAAATTGTAAAGGGATGTATTACACAGTAATTCATGAATCTATTGTAGCTAATGTTGTTATCATGAATCTACTGCTATTTACACTGCTATGATACGCACAGAAGCACTCTATTCAGTTTTACATATGTAAATTAAACATATAAAACTGTACATTTATCCTTATTAGGCTGTGAAATGTTATGACTCAAATGTGACAAATAAGTTATTCATAGGTAACAGTGGCTATCCATTTTGCACAATTCCCTGCAGACCACAAATACCTTTATAGCCTGATGAATTTCCTGACTCCATGGCAGAATGAGCCAAATAGGTTTTAAATATTTCAAAGCATTTCTGAATAAGATAGTGGAGAATCCATTCCAGATCCTATTATATTCCCCAGAGAGAATAAATAAATAAATAAACAAACAGACTTTTCCATTTTGTTTCTTTCTGGGTTCAGTTTCTTTTTGTTTTGGCTAATCGAAGAAAGTATTGCTTGGCTTTAACAGAGATAAAGAGTCATTTGGGTTAAAAGCCACCCTGATGACTGCCAAAGTCCATCTTCCTGCAATGATACGGAGTTGAGACTGCCTTGTGTAAATAAGTTTTTTATATTTTGTCAGTCAGTATTCTCAGATTTGAAAATGCAAGGCTGGGTTCCCTTATTTGCCACTGAATTTGCTCATGACATAAAGAGGCCCTTAAATACTTTGCATCTCATACTAATATATGGAATGCATATCTCACAGTTCAATGTAATGTATAAAGAATAAAAGGTACTTACACAGTATCATAGGCACGCCCTTGAAATGTCCCAGGCATTCAAGAACTTATCCTAGGTAATGGAACAAGTTCAAGAAAAGGAAAGAAATGTGGAATTGATGTCAGCGATCTGTTCAGTTTGGTAAAAGAGCTAAGTATCAGAGACATTGTGATCCTCAAAGTATTATGAAATTAATCATTATCTGTTCTCTGGAAGTTCAGCTTTTCCTGTTTGTTCTAGGATTGGGAACACTACACAATGGAGGAACTGTTAATCAAGAGTTACTAAATAAGCAGAGAAATTAGATACTCCCGGGTAGTCATCTCAATCTTTTAAAAGTATTTGTTTATGGCCAGTGGCCCTAAGAGAATATTAAGCTTGAATGATGTTTGATTCAGGCATTCTCTAAATCTTATGGTATGTAAGAATAAGCCATTTTTCCTCCAAGACATAAGTTTGAAAAGGGTAATTGGGAACCATTACAAACTTTTCTCCTATACAAAATACTTCACTCTATTTGAGACATTAAATTGTGCTTCAGTGCTTTTAGTAACACAGTGTTAGATAGCATATGCTGAAACACGTTATTATGTTGAAATGTCATATTAAGCTAACTTCTGAACAAGATATAGAAGCCAACTTGATAGGACTCACAACAGAACTGCCAAATGTTTTGACAATGTTAAAACAGAATGTTTAAACTTCTTTCCCTTCTTCCCCCCCCCCCCTCCCCCCCGTCAGAGATATTCCATTGACTGGCTGCTGTGAAACATTCAGATTTTGATGAAACTTCATTATACGGTAGTACCGTGCTATATATTTGGTTAATGACCTCTAGTGAAGATAACACAGGCTCTAAGTGAACATGTGCTTGCTGGCTAAAACATCTACATGATTTTACCATCAGTTAGGGAAATTTGATAAAACATTTTGTGATAGATGTTGGAGGCTGCCAAATCTACCTACTAGTCCAGTAGAAGTGAAGCTGCTGCAGCTCTGTGTCCCCATGCCCAGCCCACAGGACAGCTGCACATGGATTCCCAATAGGCACACATATGCCTGCCCAAAATATACATATACACTGCTGACCACACGGTAGTACAGACAGAAAATACAGCATACATGCAAACATGAATGGAACCAATGGCTTGATCCTGTCCCTGCTCAATGTCTGACCAGGATGGAAATCCATTGGTAGAATATACATATGTGTGTATATACACATAGGTATAGATACAGATATACGTATATAAATCAACACACAATATGCATCCCTCTAGTAACTGCCTCAAACACCCAGCCTAGCCTGTAGCTGACCTCCACGTCCCAGGTCACCCTGATTCTGGCATCCTGTATCCCACAACCCCACTTCAGCTACAGGTACTCAGATTTACACACATGCAGACACATAAATACATGGGCCTTTTGGATCTGGTCTAGATCTATGGTCTTTGAAGTAGCTAGCTCTTGAATTTGTGGTCTCCCCAGTAGCTGGCTCCTAGACCCCTTTAGCCTACATGACAGCTTCTCTAGTTGTGTTTACTAAAGAATTACACACGTATAAACACATAGGATTGAAGTTACACAGGGAAACATACGCACACCAGTTGTCTCCTGTTGGTGGCCTCTTAGATCTGTGGTCAACTGTGACCAAGGTCCCTTCTCCAGCTGCTGCCATTTAGATTTCCTCATACATACATAAATACATATATAGATACACACACACACACACACATATACTCACACACACACAAGTCCCTCTCCTAGGACAATACTTTGAAATGGATATTAATAATAAGTCGTAATTGGGTGCAAAGCTTCATTAGGCAGGTGTCACCAGCAATAGGTCTATACCCAGCTGGCTCCTTTTATCCAGTTTTCACTGTATTTTCACATTTACACCTTTCCAATCCAATCCACCTTGTTTCCTCTCTTTTCCTCACCTCCAAGCCTTCTCCGTCCACAGCCCTGGGAGAAGCCAAGATGTTCCTTTTGCCTTGGATAGGAAACCAGGAAACCTTATAGCTGTTGTTACTCCTTGTCAAAGCCTCATACTCCTTGTCAAAAGACACAAGAAACCACCTAGAAGTAGTGGAAAAAGTCTGGGAAATGCTGATCTACTGATGTACATCTAATTATAGTGAATAATAATCCTGGAGATTTTAGCTGTCCCCAAGGCATAATCAGGAAAAAACACTTTGCAAACTTTTATCTACTGACAAAATTCCTTATGCTATTTACGCTAACACACAGGCTTTTGCTTAAAAATTAAAAATGAAACAGCAAGTGAAAGAAATATATGTACAAAATACGTAATGGATAATAGTTTCTTTGAAATTCTTTTTCATTCAGTGTCACAGTTAACTGATGTCTTATGAGCCACCCACCAGCTGATTTTTATGTAATCGCTGAGCTCATCTCACAGTTTGGAATTCACCCAAATCGTCATATACTTTATAAATTCATTGATCCTGAGCTACCATCTCCAACCTTTTGAAATGCCAGGCCTGCTTGTTTTTGCCATCTCTTTCCATTATCCAATTAACGACCACTTTTCATTCAGTAAAGTGATTCTAATCCACTTACGTCTGACTACATGTATTCTTTGCAGTTTGTGGAATAGAGGGTCAGATCTTAATCTTGTGTAAATAAGAAAAATTCAAGCAAAACTGAGGAATACCATGATGTCAATGATTTTAGACTTCTTTCTACCTAGTGAGGACAAGGCCATGATATGTCACTTTTTTTTGTACTGAATTTTCCTTTTTTTTTTTTTCCCCCTTCACGGAGAATAATAGTGATCTAGTAGTAAAATAGCTTACCATCTTTCTTCTATATTCTGTATTGCTCTTAACTCTGTTTCCTGGAAATTAAGTCTACCACCTCATGAATCCTGAATATTCTGCTTGGATTTTCTACCAAATTCTACTCTTGGCTGCATTGATTTACATCAAAAATAATTATCCTGATTATTAAATGTGATATACATTGTGCTACTAGGAGATTTTTTCATTTTATTTTATTTTATTTTTGGAGGGGGGGGCAGGACAGAAAATTAAAATTACAAAATTGTGTCTGATAGCTGTTTAAAAACTCTTCTTGTTTACGTAAAGGAAGAAGACACCATGAAAGTAAAACAAGCAAATTGAAACTGTAAAATTAAAGAATTTAAGTCCTAAGTCCTGGTGAAAGACTTAGATAAAAATATGTATAATTTAATAGGCACATTCAGAAGAAATTCACAATAGAACAACACAAATGGCTATTTCTGAAATCATAAAAAAAGCACAGACAGGTGAGGGAAGTCCTTGTAGCAATTGCATTTAAAATATGAATTTTCTATAATTTATTTGTAGCTTTACTATTTCACATCTGATTTGTCTTTCTTCTCTTTCTTCTTTTTCTTTTATTTCTTTATATGCTTATAGCTTTTTTATTCTTTGGATATTTTAAGACATATCTGACCTTTAGAATAATTCATTTATTTTGAAGGTTGTTCTGTATTTGTCACAATACATCTGAAGCATTTAACATTTAAAATAAGTTTTATTTTTGATGCCTAGCAGGAAGGAGAAGGAAAAAAAAAAGGAAAGAAGAAAAAAAAAAAAAAAAAAAAAAAGCAAGCTGTGGTTATGTTGTTGTGTTTGACAATTGTTTTTTATTTCTAAATATGCCAAGTCTAGATTCTGTAGAATGAATGGCATTCTGCAGTTGTTCTCATCAGTGTCTCTGTCTCATGGCCTGTTGAAATTTTTTAAACGTTCTTACAAAAGTGCCAGTATTCATTCAGTTTTGTATGTTTACCTTTTATATCAGAATTTATATGGGACTCATCCCTTTCTGCACCCTAGTAAACTAGATAGCAATATGGTATCTGCTCAAAAGACCTACAGTATGTAGTATGTACATTCAGCTTGAGCTCAGGTGTATGGGGGAGCACAACAGAGTAATGAAATGTGAGTTGATATATAAATCATAATATCAGCATATTTTAAGCATAATTATTGCAAAAATATGAAAACATTATTTTCTAAGAGACCACTAATGAAAGAATGAGTTCCAGAGGTGAGCTAGTGCCCTTGACATAATGTCATCTCTGATAGTTTCAATACCAGCCCTGAAAGCTTTACATCTCTTTACAACATTCCCTGGTTTTGAGGTTTTATTTTCCAGGTAATCGATCCTACAACTTTTTCCACTCATAAACATGCCAGAAGACACTAGCAGAAAACAAATCTTCCACTCCAGGGTCTCTCAGTCACGAACCCTCATGGGTTCATTCTGGATTTACAGAGTAGGAATAACTCTGATGTTCTTGTACTTATTAGTTACTAACTGGGCTTGAAACGAGAAATTATACTTATTTCCTGGAATTTCCTGAGTACAATAAGCAGGGAGACTCTGTTTTAACTCTCTCAGTATTACATTGTATATTGATTGTTGGTTCTGAATCTGCTGACTGGATTCACTGCTCAGTTGACAGTAGTGCTTGGTAAAAATCAGTTTTGGTAAGAAATACCTAATGGAGTTATTCAGACCCAACACATAATGGCTAAGAAGGCAGTACCAATGATAACAAAACCAAGTTTTTTTTCCACCACACATCTTATTGCATCTATTTATTTTATTTTATTTTATTTTTGATTTGATAAAAGCACACACATTGATGTGGGATAAGCTCACGTCACTTAGACTGCCCCTAAGGACAACAAGGAGACAGAGAGATGGGGCAGGAGGTACCTTTGAGACTGTTGCTATTGCAGTGGATTTCTAAGAACATGGACGTATCCATAGGTCAGAATATTCAGGTCAGGTTTTGACCTGAATTAGTTGGAAGGTATAGATTTTGTTGAGCATATCAGGGAAAGCAACGGGAATATAAACTGAGAAAATCTATTAAGAAACTCCCTATTTAGTGCATTTCTGGACTAAATATATTACATCATACACTATCAGATCACTCAGGGGATTATGTCTTCGCATTCTAGACTAATGCAATGCTTGTTACACACTAGGAACAGAGGTGAAGTCTTGAGAGACATGGGATTAGACAGCTGAAATCCATAGAAGCCTATGATTTATGTAGGTTTGCTTACTGAGCTGACAATGTAATTTGCCAGTTTGTACTGGAATGGGGTATGAAAAGAAGTGAGATCAGTGATCGATTAAAAGCAGACAAAAAGAGCAAGAAAAAAATGATATGTTTGTATTTTTGACACTATAATGTTGTTAGAAATCTGTGTGCTATCAGAGGATGAAAAAATATTTAGTAAAAAAATTATTTAGTAAAAATAGGCTGGTTTTTTTGTTTGTTTGTTTGTTTGTTGTTGGTGGTGTGTTTTTTGTTTTTGTTTTTGTTTTTGTTTTTCAATAGCTTTGTAATAGAAGAAATAGTATTTTTTACTGGAAGACCAAGTAGCTAAGTTAACATTGTAGGGCGAAAAATTTCAAAAATTATGCAATTAGCAATTTACGAGATTTCATAATTCACGTCAATGTCAAAATATATACTTGGACTGCATTGAGTGGCCATCCATCATAATTTGAAATGTATTTTCTTGAGGGTCTCATTAATAGCACCTTCAGTTGAATGTTTCAGACTGTCTAGATACAGTGGCTTGTTATGTTTTTGAACATCATACTTTTGCCTTTTCAAGTTGCATGTGGGTATAGAAAACTAGACCCATTTCCTCAGGCATGTTTTTCTACTTCTACAAAGCTAAAAAGATCTTAGTAATATAATCTAATATTCTGTCAAGTTTAGTATAACATATACTCCACATATTAAACTATAAACCTAAAAAGTGGATTTGGAAAATAAAATAGGATAGAATGAAAAGAAAAATAATACTTGAAACAGAAAGAACAAGCTTGTCCTCAATGTTAAACATTCTCTTAAATTCTCCATTGTATTGCACTTTATATGGCAAGGTTTTGGTAGCTGGGTGGCTGTAGGGTCAGCTTCTGTAAGAGATTACTAGAAGCTGCCCCATCTCAGATCAGAGACAGCTCCAGCCAGCTCCAAAAGGGACCCAACAACAGCCAAGGCTTGAGCCAATGAGCACCTCTGTGAGCATATTTAAGAAAGGTGAAGTACAACTGCAGAGCAGAAGATAGGAGAGGGGTGACAAAATATCAGAGAAGCAGCCCTGCAGTCCCCAAGGCCAGTGCAGCAGGAGGGCAGGAGGTGCTCCAGGCATGCAGCAGCAGTTCTCCTGCAGCCTGCGGAGAGGCCCCTGGTGCAGCAGGCTGTCCCCGTGCAGCCCATGGGTCCCACATGGAGCAGATCTCCACGCTGCAGCCCATGGAGGAGCCCCTGGTGGAGCAGGTGGATGTGGCCTGGAGGAGGCTGCGGCCCATGGAGAGCCCCTGCAGGGGCAGGCCCCAGGCCGGAGCTGCAGCCCATGGAGAGGAGCCTACGCAGGAGCAGAGGGTCTGGGGGGACCTGCTGCCCATGGGGGACCTGTGCTGGAGCAGTTTGCTCATGGGGGAGGAATCCCATGGTACGGAGCCATGTAGGAGCAGTTCTTGAAGAGCTGCTGCCTGTGGGCAGCCCCTGCAGGCTCAGTTCGGGAAGGACCCTGCATGGAGCAGGGGCAGAGAGGGACTGTGATGGAGTGGCGGAGGCGAAGATTCAGGGACTGATCACTGCCCTCATTCCCCCCTTCCCCTGCACCGCTCAGAGGGAGGAGGGAGAAGGGATTGGGTAGGAGGAAGGTGTTTTTAGTTTGCTTTTAGTTTTGCACTGCTCTAATCTGCTAGTGATAGGCAATAAATTATATTAATTTCCCTATGTTGAGTCCACTGTGCCATAATTGTTGAGTGATCTTGACCTTATCTCAACCCATAAATCTTTTTTTTATCCTATTTTCTCCCCTAGTTCTTTTGAAAAGGGAGAGTAAGAGAGCAGCATGGTGGAACTTAGCTGTCTATTAGGATGAAACCACGACAACCATCAGGAAAACACAAATATTGAACACGACTTTTCAGAAGTAATATTAAACAAACATCATGTGCAGTGGTCTACTTTAATCAAGATCTGTGAAACTGCCACTAACGGTAACTCCCTGTAAAAAGAGACATAAGCAAAACACTAGTTGTATTCTAGAGAATAAAGTGAATTCTAGAGAATAATTATGAGGCCTTCTTACCAACTACCATAATCAATATTAGAAGATACACAAATACATCTAAGTTAGATTAGCTCAGCTTGTAAACCAACATTAGCATCACTGGATCTTTCCCAAGGATGTTTAATAAAGGTCACTGTGTCCTGGAGCATCAAGTCAAAGGCTAAATGTGGGTTAAGAAAGCAACAAATTAAACAGCCAACATTATGGAATGCTTATTCATTCTTACAGTAATAAACATTTGGGACAGCTTACTTCATGCATTTTTTTTTTTTCTCTTTAAAATACATGAGAACCCAAAAAATAAGATTTACTCCAGAGAGAACTACATACTGTTCTTGATGATTGCTAAGTTCTCCTTGGCCTGTATTCTGATTTGTTTTGTTATTTGGGTTTCTATAACATATTTTCAGCAAACTAAAGACCCATTAAGTCAAAGAAAACAAATCTCAGATTTCTTTTTCCCAGAACCTAGTGACTGAGAAAACAAAATTAATGTCTAATCATGAAACATGTTTTGGTCAGTATCCACAGAAAGGTGCATCCCCTAAAGAGCAGTACTATGCCAAAAGACTAAATTATCTACTCCTAAATGCCTGTCTATCCCTTTCAAAGACATTCTCTTTTGATATTTCAAGACTGTGTATATATATGAGTTAAAAGCACTAGTAAAAATATACACAGAATTTGAAATAGCTAATTAATGATAAATGGACATTACATGAAAAAAAAAAAAACCACATTATTTTCAGTATTGTTGTTGTATTAATCAGCAATTAATAATATATTTTTTTATAATTGGATATGTAATAATCCAGAAAAAGAAAAAAAAAACAGTTAAATATTATGAATAATAAATTTTTTCAGGCATTAGTAATAAGATGTTCTAAGCTGCAATGATATTTATAATTCTCATTTTCATAAAAGAATTATTCTGCAGCTTCCATTCTGGCAAGGCAAAAGAATTATGCATGGAATTTTTACTACAAACTCAACATTAAATCATATATTAAATCAGAAATTAAAATATTTCCACTTTTTAAGATTGGTTTATTTAAGATAGCCTTCCTTACTGATTTCTTTGGGTTCTCTTCTGGCTGTATTTGGTGAGATTTCCTTTGGTTGGATCTCAATGTGTCTTTAAATCTGTCCAGTGCAGTCTTTTACCCTCTGTGTATTCAGGGGTGTGTAGTCAGGGATGAATCTGGTCTAGGCATTTACTACTCCAGTCTTATCAAAAATTTCAGTAATATCTGGGGAAAGCCCTGCCTGATCAGCTACTATAGCCGCTTCACCGCCACGGTGAGAAAAGCAATCAAGAGGAGAGGCAGAGAATATTCTCTCAAATGTTGTGCTACTAACATCATTTTCATCAGAAGAAAGGAGCACCTATTAAGACCCAGAAGCTCAGACAACTCTGTTTCCTCTTGTCTTACAAGAACTGCAGTCTGTTCTCTGTCCCTTCAGTGCACCTTTGCACTGACTTGGGAAGATATAAAGTGGGTAGAATGTTTTCCGGTTCCCAAAACACTGTGAATAATGTGTGTGGAAGACAAAGGGATGAGCACAAGCTCCCAGGATCTCAAATTGGTCAGTCCAGGAGAAAAGATTCAATAAAAGATGTGGAGGAAGACGAAAATTAAGGGAATTTGCACAAGTGAAATAGGTGTTGTTTTTTTTGTTTTGTTTTGTTTTGTTTTGTTTTTCTGTTTGTTTTGTTTTGTTTTTTAATTGCATCAAGTAATGATTTTCCTGCAGTTGAATTGACTAAAAATGACATTAGAAGTTAAGGTCAGGAGAGAAAAGTAAGCAGTTCTCTATTTCTTGAGAAATTCATCACACAAGATGTCCTGGTGTGGGAACCGTGGGAACCCTCACAAGACATATGTAGCTGATTACTTTAAGGGAGAAAAAAGAATTCAGACTTGAGTCCACCTGGAAGCAAACCTTCTTTACTGTACAGAAACAATAAAAAAATAATATTCCAGGAATTTGCAGATAGTTTGAGACTGATTTGACCCCCCCCCAAAAAAAAAAAAAAAAAAAAAAGGCTTCTAAATATGCATATGCACATTTACTTGTTGAGTTTGTGTTTGAAGTTTGGTGACAATTTAGTTGATGCTTTCCCTTTTGTTGGCTACAGATTTACTGGGTAGGAAAAGATAATTCTGCTCTTATCTGGCCTGAACTCACTTTTGTGCAGAGGCCATCAATGTATTAATAAATACAGGATGCTGGCTGGCAAGGAAAACTTATTGGAATAAAAAAATAAAATAATACTAATAAATAAATAAATAAATAAACTAAACAAGTAACAGAAAAGCAAACTCCATCTTCCATATGGATAACCAGACTATTGTTTTGTTCCAGCTCATCATAATCCAACATGATATAATTGAAGTAATTTGTAACATAATTTAAAGTGCTATTCCATTTATGCTGTGCTGTCTCTCAGAATATATTTCAGCAAGTGCTCCTTATTGGATTAAATCTTGCCTCCCAACCAAAAACAGATGAAGCAGTTCATGTAAGGTGAATGGCATCTGCATGTAAATAAAATACAAGAGGCCCAGCAATCCCCTCTGTAATTCCTCTGACATCAGTGTGTCTTTAATTCATAATCATACCTAGACTCATAATATGTTTTTTCTTTTTTTTTTTTTTTTTTTAATTATCAAAAGCTCTAGTTATTCTCAAAATAATAATTATTACCCCCTCAAAATAATAGCTATCACCTCCTCCCAAATATTTTCACACCAGAGCCTTCTGATGATAGGCTCCATTCAGTTATGAATTCTGTTAGTGATGATCGTGTTTGTGAGCAGAAACTTAGAACATCATTATAGCAGACAGCTAGGACATTTACACTTTAAAACAAGTTATATATTATAACAAAAGCAGCATAAATTGAAATTGATTTCATTAGAGGAATTTAACACCAGAACAATAATGGCACTGATTTTTCTTTAGGGACACTGTTGCATTACAGTGTTGCTTCACTAAATTAAAAATGTTATCAAGTTGGCAGTAAATTCTGGAATGTGTTACTGTGCTAACTACATGTCTGTTTAATGGCTGAGAGCTCATATATAACAATGGAAACATATAGCACAAATTAAAAATAAATAAATAAGTAATTCCAGGAAACTTTGAGGGCAAATATTGGAAAAAAAAAAAAAAAAAAAAAAAGGAAAGAAAAGAAAAGAAAGAGATACATTTATTTAGTGAGTAGCTTAATGATCCAGTAGCACTGTTGCTGCTGCAGTTAGCTTTTACTGTTACTGGAATTGTTTATTGATTGGAATATTGGAATGACTACATCGTTCACATACTGAACTAGGAATATTTGCAATTCTACAAAAAGAGATGTTTCACGCAAATGAGTGGGGAACTTTTAAGACCATTCTGGAACTCATAAAGTCCTTAGTACTGGTGTGGAGAGAAAATAGTCGTTGATATGTTAGATTTTAGTTGAAGGTGAAAATCCATTTGACAGGTTCCTATTCTCCTTTACTGGTTGAGCAGCACATGGAAATGAGATGCCTGTCAACAGCTGTCCCAAGGATATACCTTGAGGACCAGGAACATACAGTGGAGTGTTTTCTCCACTCCAAGCTTCTTCCTTATAAAGTGAACTATGTACGCTAAGACATACACACACACAAAACAAAACAACAACAACAAAACATGATATTATATGTGTGGTGGAATTTATCCTGTTAGAAATACCCATATTCCTCTTCATTGACAAGCTTCAGAAACACCCATAATTTCCAAGAACCCATGTGAAGATCAGTAAGTCCTGCTCGTGTTGTCTGTTTTGTATTAAATAGTTGAACTCACTTAAAAATGAGAAACCATAAATCTTAATTCATGCAAGCTGCACTGCAAATATTAAGATCGATTCACTTACCAAAACAAAAGATGTCTAAAGTGAATTAAGATGTGTAAAGGTGGTCAGCCTGGCATCCACTTGCCATTTGACAAGCCTAGAGACTTCCTGTAAGACTTCTTTCTGAGACATATCCCAAAAATCCCAGGACATCTCAGATGCTGATAGACTCCTATTTCTAGGTACCTGAATTGCTTCTATTGCATAAGCATCATGAGACAGCTTTTCATTTTATCACAGTATTCTCCTTTTCTATTTAATATCATGTGTTTATAAGGTTACCTGGAACTTTCTATTATAAAATTATGCTTTCAAATATTTACAATACTATTCAACTTTAGCCACTGAAGCTGAAATTTTCTATCTCAGGCTTTGTATGGAAAGCATCTGCAAACACGGCATGATAATATTGGAGACCAGAATCACTGGATCACAGAAAGAGAGATATCACTTTTTCTACGTTTTATAACTATCCCTTGAAAAATTCTGTCAATGGCATAATTTTGAATGTGACATTGTGCCTCTTGCCAAACTCACAACAATTTGACAAAATTACAGATCTTTGGGGAAAAATAACAAATAAAATAAAAAATCACATATCTTTAATAAAGACTTCCAGTGCCTAACAGAGACTGTGTCTACTCTAAGCATGCTTCAGTTCTTCTTGGCTTCAAAGTTACCCTCCCAAGAAGATATTAGAAGCTTTCACCTGATTTAATATAGGTCCTACAGTTTAGATGAAGTAGATTTTTGCTTGCATTCCCAGTTAGTGGCCTGGAAAAGGGAGGATGAAATTTGATTTGATTTTTAAGATGTATGGGTGTAGGGAAAATTAGCTGATGAGAGGGCTAAAGCTGACAGCAATCTGATGAAGCAAAGCAGAAAGTGGTTAAAATTATATAGTGAAGCCCAGAAGTTTTGGTGGTGAGACTTGAGGGTCAGGATGTGAGAAGACTTCAAATTCCATTTTTAGAAGCAGTTGCTCCATGAAACATAGAACGGATGAAGCTTGATTTTCCTTTTATTTATACATCCACAGAGACCCTACCTCAATTTCATCTCCTTATCAAACTTACCTCATTCCCAGGACCTCTACATTTGCCCTCTGCTCTTCCTTGAGCTTTCCCCTACACTGCAGTGTTCCTTTGGCCAACTTGTAGAGAAACAATTGTGAAGGAAGCCATATGTGTAAGGTAGAATTATGAACTCACAAAGCGGCTAGCCAAATATAACAGGTGAGACTTTTTATCTACTTGCTTTTCCTCAACAGAGGATTTAACTAAATTTTCACATAAACTTCCTCAAAACAATCAGTAGCTCACACACACGCAAAAATTAAATAAATAAATTAATAATAATAATAATAATAATAAAGATTTATTGGAAATTGGGGAATAGATTTAAAGTTTACACGTGGACAGATTGCCAGCTTTTTTTCCTTGGAAAACCGAACTTGAAAGGATGGCATGTTGTCTGAGCATAAATTAAAATAGAAGGCAATAACTTAGGTACTATAATGTTAGGATATTTGGGGTTGTTATAACTTTGTTTAACTCCAATATCAAAATTTCTCAAAATCCTTAACTTCTGGATACTCAGCTATCTAACTTGACTGTTTTTTTGTCCATATGTCTTATGAAAAAGGTGGCTCTATAAAAGCTACAGTGGGTAGAGGAATCAAAAAGAAGCAATAATTTTCTTGTACAGGAGATTAATTCCCTTGGTACAGAACAGAATAAAGAAGATTTTATTAGTATTATTATTAATTACTATTATTAAGAAATAATAATTATTATAGGAGACTCTTTCAAAACTTTTGCTAATATCAAGGCAGCTGATCCTACTGTTTGCTGCCATGAAGCACTCTGAATGTTAAGCATGCACTTAACTTTAAGCACATGAATAGTCCCAGAGGAGCCTTTGTCGTTGTTTGCATGTTTGTTTTCCTGTGGATTAAAGTCACAATTATGAACATTTTATAGTCCTGAACTCTGAATTAGTGTATCTACTGTGGGTGTGTAGGAGATAAACAAATACTTCAGTCAGGAGAATTAGAATAAATCTCTAGCACATAATTTAGTTCACGTTTCCTTTCTTGGTGCTGATATGACTAATAAAAAGAGCAATATAAAGAGAAAAAAGTAGTCCAGAACACCCGGCAACAACCTCTAGAGGACACTGCATGAAATAGAAGGAAAACTGTTCCTGGACAGCTACTCTGATTTCTAAGTTTTCCTATGTTGCCTTTATAGCCTTACTTCTGATTACTCAGTCGATTAGGTAAAGAAACCAAGCTCTTTTTGTAACCTCTACTGTGCTGTGAGAACAAAGGTTCACAAACACATAGGAACTGTTTTGAGATATTAATTTCCTCTTCCCTTAAATTTATAGATACAAACAATACGCAAAATTTAGAACAGTGTCAAGTAAACAGCAAATTGTTTTTTTTTTTGTTTTTTTTTTTTTCTCCATGTGAACATATGAAAATGAAAATAGGAAAATGCCATGGGAAGTAGTCTCTTTTCTAACCATGAATCACTATGTTAAGCTTGTCTCCATGCCATGAAAGAAATCCCTTAAAGAGTTGAACTGGGATGCTAATGACAATGGCATAAGATTTATGGCCAGGTATTGACAGGAAGCACTAAAAATATCCAAAGCTGCAGATGATTTATAAGGCACCATTCCCTAGCAACTGCAAATGCAATTTATATAGACTTGTAAGAACTATGGTTCATAGCAGTACTTTTAAACAGTGATTTTAATTGGTAGTATGCTGAATGCATTAATTTAACAAACAATCAGCACGAGATAGACAAATATAATAGAAATACGCTATGTATAACAGAAAATGAATAAAGGAGAAAGTTCAATGACTGCCAGGGAAAAGCATGAAGCATAATGATCATCCCAGCTTGTTCCCTTTCCTACTTATGCCTAGGTATGAGTGATGACCACAGTGGCAGCAATTCTAGTGGATGTTGGATTATCTGAAGCCTCAAGGAGCAAAGACAGGGTACATCTGTCTTTGGACACCTGTGGTCACCTCCCCCTCGTTCCTATCTTAAGCAGACCCATGTAATGCACTGTATCCTGTGTGCTTGGACTTGGAATAAAGCTCTAGCAGAAACTCCTGCACACGCATAGGCTCAGCAAAGGTGTATGCCACCTCACCTTCACCACCTTCACCTTCAGAAAAGCTCAGTGGTTAAGATTAAGATGCGCAATTGAAAAATAACAACATGAAAAAGAGACTGCCATTTCTGTGAATCACTTATCCCAGCCAAATGGGTGATTTGTTTGAAAGGGGGTGAAAATCTTCCTGGAGTTGTCTCTTTCTTCATGGATTATAGGGGAGTCTAGATGACTGGTTAGACCATGATTCTGATATTTTGGAAGACTACAGTCAGATAAGATCCTACTCTCTATGAAGGCCTCTTTATAAACAAAATTAAAAACAAACAAACAAACAAACCACAATAAGGTCATGAAAGAGCAAGCTACTTTATACAAACATATTGAAGAAAATTCTTCTTTCTGTGCACAAGATCAAGTCTTTTTCAGACAGAACTTTGCTAGTTCAATGAGACATCAGGAATAAATTTATTCTAACACACTCAAAAATTTAAAATAAAAACCACAAACCACAAAGTCTAGCAAAATTGACATCCTGCATGTTGATTCTGTATTTAGTTCTAATGTGCTTAATAAAATAAATTTAACTTTAAAGCCAGTGTTAACATTTTCAAATCAGCAAAATCATTGAGGTACTTCTTTGTGCAAATAAAGTACATGTGCTTTGATAAATGAAAAGGAAGAGAATACAGAAAGTTTGCAGGGAAATATAGAAGAAAGAGGTATAGAACATGCAGAGAGCAACTTGTGATGACAGAAATGCCTGTGAGTAATGACCATTTTGAGCTGTGCTACCTGCAAGTGCAAGATGACCCTTTGGGTCATCTGGAAAGTCTTCAGCTCAGGTCTCTGAGATAAACTTGAATATTTTATCTCTAATTTACTTGGCTAGTCAGGACAACTGAATTCTTAGTAATTGAATTTAGTAAGAAACTTTAATGTCAAAATTTAGGGCTATAAGCTTTGTGCAGTATTTTAAGGCAAAACTGGTTTTTTGTTTGTTTTTCCCTCCTGATTTTTATCCCTGCAATTTGGGATATTGGATCCCATATATGAATAAGTTGAAGGAATAATGCCAATAAAAAAATAAACAAACTCCCAACATCCTCACCTGTTTTAATAGAAGCTGCTGATGAATAATACAAGTTGGAATAAGTTACAAAGCTTTTTACTTTCCATTATTCAAGGACATAATTGTTTTTTCTATTCTTCTTTCTTGGGGGTAGGCCTTTGTTCATCACCCTACTTTTATTTGCAATCATTTTCTTCTCTTCTCAGTATTCTGAGCTAAAACTCTTTGAATTCAATAAAAGTATTTCTCTAATCCTTTAGGGTACTCATTTCATCTAAGATTAGCTCCCTCAAAGTTTGAAGTCCAGGTGAAGTTGTGGGGAGCTTGGGGTTGTCCTCTTCTTGCAGATAACTAGCAATAGGACAAGAGGGAACTGCCTCAAGTTGGGCCAGGGGAGGTTTAGGTTGGAAAGCAGTAGAAATTTATTTTCAGAAAGAGCATTCAGGCATTGGAACAGGTTGCCCTGGGAGTGTTAAAGAAAAGACTGGAAGTGGTGCTTGGGGACATGGCTTATTGGGTGATATTGGGACATGGATTAGTGGGCGATTGTTGGACCAGATGGTCTAGGAGGTCTTTTCCAACCTTACATATAACATCAACAATTTATTGTCCATAGAAAGTCATCGAATAGATATCTCAACAGCCAGATTTGTTCTACCCTAGACAGGGCACATACAAGAAACAGAACTGTTGACTTCTAAAGATATTTCTTTCTCCACTGAGCAGACGGGGAACCTAGAGTGCTGTTTTTATTTATTTATTTATTTTGTTTTTAATATTAGATATTTGTCTACTGAGTTCACAAACTAGTAACATTTTCAAAGTACAGAAATTTTGAATTCAAGCATTCCTCCAGTTTTAAAGTTCTGCATAAAGGCAGATAAAAATAATTAGTTTCAACTTTCCTGTAGAAAGAGCATGTAATTTAATACAGAAACTTACGAGACCTAAATGCAAAATGATTTTGAACTCAGACATCAAAACATTGCTTTCAAAATGTCAAAACTGCACGTTTCATTTTGTTTGCAAATCCTCTCTCCCTTCTATCTTCTGCATTTTAAGATCTTTTTTTTTTTTTTTTTTTTTTCAGGGAAAAAAGGACTTCACCACCATTTTCATAGAAAGAGTGAAATAATACTCCATCAACTCCATCAGGTTTTGCCAATCACTTATCCTCATGCATGATCTTTTACACGAGAACTGTCAAAGTCATTATTGTTCCTCAAGATCTCAGTTGTTTGGATTGATAACAGCTAAGCAAACAAATACAGTCTGCTACTGATCTTATCTGAAAACTGTTTTGCTTATACACACAGCTGTCCTCTGCATATGAATGGTCTCAGTGCTATTTCCAACTCTTTTGATCTGTGTTGCACTTGTTTCAGTTTAATTTAGACAAGACAGAATCCCTTTGGTATAGGAACATTCTGGTTTATAATTGCTACAGAATGTGTGCAGCAAACTACAATGGATATGTGGGAGATAACCTCCTGGTTTTCTTTTTCAATTTAACTGGAATTGGAAAGAAGTAAGGCTAATCACACAGACAAGAGTTCAGATTTGCTCTTGGATTGGTATTACTTGTTCTTCTTAAGCTAGAAAAAGAAGTTCAGAGCATAGAGATCTGGTCGTATGATATTATAGACCTTATAACTATTATCAGGTTTTTACCTTATAGGTCTACTTTCAATAATTGGAAGCTCTTCAATTCATATTTGTTTCCAAAACTTTTTCCTCTTATCCTTCCCATTTACTCAGCTCTGCTTCTTATACATTTGTCTAAGATTTGATTTCCCCATGGATGTGTTCTGATATTTGTAATAGATAGAATACATACCTCCTGTTTCTGCTTTTCCAACACCCTCTGTCAAAGGCATTAAATAGGCTCAAAAGCATTATGCCACTCTTTCTGTACTGTAGGAATGCAAATAATTTTGAAATTTTGGATACACGGTATTTGTTTTTTTTTTTAAACAAATTACCTCTATGTAAAGGAAAGGTAGTCTAGTATATACAATTACAGCAAAATACACCCTTCCATATTCCAAATAAATACATTTAAAGGGAATTTCAGCAGATAAAAAGGCTGTCAAATCCCTTGTCTCTGTTGCTTTAACTGAAAAAAATATGTCCCTGAAGAATATATATATACACACACCAAAAAAAATACATCTTATCTTTGTTGTGAGAATCAGTCTTTTGGAACATTTCCTCATTCCCTCCATCCTGCAGGACCTAATTTAGCATCCAGTTCAACTAACAAGGAGATAAAACAACTTCTGTTCACTGATCTTGTTAACAGGAACTAGAACCAATAGAGATACTAGCATCTGCTGCTTTATTTAAGAAAACACATGAATAAAGAAACATCCATGAATAACATCAGGATGTAAAAGACGTAGGTGTGGTTCCCATAAGACTTTGAAGACAGTCCCTCATGGGAAATTACTGGTTCAGATACAGAATAAATTAGATGAAATTTAATAGTACACATTAAAAACAAAAACTTTATTTGATAAAGCTTATTCTATAAGGTACCAACTTGGTTGGAAATAATAGAAAAGAAAGATACTCTAGATACAGGGTGATCCTAGGATGTCTGTAAGTCTTCAATGTGACAAAATCTGAAGACCTAATAGGTGAGATACTTTCAACAGTAATAGGAAAGCACTAATATTTTTTTGTGTTAGGCATTTGTAAAATGTTGTTAAGAATACTGTATTCAGTTCTAGTTACCTACATTCAATAAGGTTAAATATAAATTGGAACAGGTAAATGAGTAGTCTGGGTAATCACAGGACATAAAGACATCACTTTTAAAATAAAGGTTGCAAAGGAATGTATTTGTTGCTAGTAAAATTTGAAGTGAGAGTTATTAAAGCAGAACTGTAGTGTATACTTGAAAACACTGTCCGTGAAAAGATTTAAGACAAAGAACAGGTGGGATTGTAAGAGGTTGTAAACACAACACCCTTCCAGCCAAGATGGTGAGGTTTCATAAACAAAAACAAACTCTGTGTAGTTTTAAGTCTATGAATGGCTTTTGTCTGTGTCAACAAGATTGAACCACTGATCCAATCTTCTGAATGCAAGTTGCAGGGTAAAATGTTCTACAAGAAAAGTTAAGCACATCAAAGAGGATAAACAAACAAACAAAACAAAAACAAACAAACTAAAGTTGCTCAGCTTGAGTTTTATGCTGGGTTATCTCTGTTTCAAAGGCTAATAAAGACAGAAACAGCCTCACGCATTAACTATATGTGCATGTCTATATCCATGTCCTGTGATAGACTAGTGATATTTTCCCTTTACTTCCTATTAGTTCTGGAGAGGATGTAGCCAATAGCAGTAATGTCTGAAAAGGAAATAATCATGCCAGGAAATCCAATTTCACCTTTCAGAAATGCCAATACAGTGGTGCAATGTCTTATTTGAAAACAGATATTACACAGACTGGGAATGGGGAGTGAAAGATATTCTGGTTTATTCAGACTTCTGTGAAAAACAATAATAATAAAATAGAGGTCCCCACATCAGTGATGTTTCATTTCTTGTTCAGCATCAAATGACCATAAACCTGTTCTACAATGAGGTAAAAGCCACTTGTTAGGTGATATTGCATGTAGTTTTCTTTATAGCTTTGATTTACCTTATTCCCAAAGAAACTGATCTCTGTCTTTATAAAAGGATCAGTTTGAGTTTACAAAGTTTATTATGAATGTCCACAGAGGTATAGCAATTGTGTATGGAAAACCTTTGCAGTATCTGAGCTCACAAAGGTGGCTGAACTATTTACTCAAAGTATTTTTCTTTCCATGCCTAAATCATGCACAAGAGACTGTGAATACTTACCTGCTGTTTGCATGTTGTTTATAGCAAGGCGTGTTTCATCCAAGGAACATCCCTAGAACATGACTACTTTTAGAGAGCTAAAAGTTTGGCTAGTTATAACTTCACAGATTTATGGATCTCCAGCAAGCAGGTGATCAAGATTATTTTTTTTTTCCCTTGATGAGAAATGTTTAGTAACAAATGTATTTTTCCACTACAATATATGGTGGAAAACTTTCATCTGATTTATCATGCGTTATATAGTTGCCTTGTAGTGTAGCAGCTATACACGCTATGAATGCAAAACCATGTGATTGGTATACTAACTTTTTTTTTTTTTTTCCATTGTTGAAAGCGAGAGGTAGGTACTGGAAAGTACTTGTGCCCCAGAAGTACTGAATTTTTATTTTCATTCTAGTTTAGGACTTAATTTTTTCACATCTATGACTAGGCCACTGAGAAGAATAGCCATGAAGAAACCTGTTAACCACAGGTCTCCATTAAGCATTATCCATATCTACAGGGAACTGAAACAGATTTTCTTTAAGGCAAGAAAAGCCCTTCAGAGTACAATTAACCTCATCAAATTGAATTTTTATCTATTTACTTCTACAGGATCTGCCCTGTGTGTATTTACTGGCTTGTGTTCCTTTATGCTACATTGTTTTGCTTTAAAATAATATTGTTCACTTCAACTTTCTTACAAATTATAGCCCTTCAGGGGGATTAGTCAGGAGTCTTATGCAATAAACCTAAAAAGAAGCGGAGGGAATATCAGCCAATGATTAATCACATACAGCTCCCAAACAGAGTTTTCTGTTCCCTTTACCCACATTTCATGTGCAGTCTCTTGACTTCCACGAAAAAGCTGAGTTCATCTGTGGATAACTTTGTGGAGGTGAAGAGAAGATAAGCCAAGATTCTTTATTAAGCTGCTGCCAGCAAAACGAATACACGGAAGGACTTGAATTGGCAGTTAACTCCAAGCTGTTTTCTTAAACAAAACACCCAAGCAAACAAATAAACAGCCATTAAATTCTCCACAGCAGAAAAATAAATAAATAAATAAGTGAAATCACCACGTTTGGAAAAGACAATGTTCTTTCAAAATTGGTAAAAAGATAAGCATCTTAGGTTGCTAGAATGATCACACCAATCACAAGCTTTGTGCCCGCACACTTTATTCAGCAGATTTCAGAGCATATCTAATGTTGAATTAGAGGTCCTTTACATGTGTTCTTGGGATTCAAAATGAACACAGCAGCATGTCTTGACTTAACTTAGCTGATTTGTTGTTATTTCTGTGTGAAGCCAGGAGCTGAACTTGATCATTATGGGTCCCTTCAAGATATTCTATGATTTTCTGACAACATGGCAGACCAGAAGAAGAAAGTAGACCCCAACTCCACAGCTAAAGATAAATGAACACTGATTTTGTAATTAAAATCCACTGTGCTAAGTAAGGGAGACTTATTTTACCAAATTGGTGGGTCACCAAAAAGTGAGCTATCAGCTTCTTTGTTTCTGGGAATTACTTGACAGGAGTTCAACTCCTGTCAACTTAATTGTCAATGCTTAGCAGAGTTCACTTGGAAGCATATGTGAAGATGTCAGAACACTAACATAAGTATAACCACTGGACTGAAAGGAGACACAGGTGGTACAGATTACTACCACAGAGGATATGTATTAAGCCCTCAAGAGGCTGGGGCCTCTTTCCTCTCTTTCTTAGTATAATATCAGTGTAAGGACAATTCTTAAATATAGTACTAATAAATACATTCATAAATATAGTACTGTTAATAGCAGTGTAAACATGGCGCTAAGCACATATAGTGAGTACCTACCCCTAATTCTGCCTGGAGCAAGAATACTAAGCAGTGAGTAGAACTCCTAGGCAATATACTATATTCCATCACTATCTTGACTAAATAGCTGGGATTTTCTCTGAAGCTATCTGATGCTATAAATATTTCAATGACCTCATGAAGAAGCAAGATTGCATGACTACTCAAACTACTATAATTAGTTATTATTTATATTGGTTATATAATAATTAGTAACATACATGACATTATGTGCTTATGTTGGCTGTTGTCCAGACTGTAGAACTGAAGTCTTCTACAGCAAGCCATTAACGATGTCTATCCATCTCTAAGATAACTCTAAAAGAGGTTGCCTTGTGTCCACCTCACCTCCCTGTATTTGGTAGGGCACTGTTGGCAAGTGTGATCGAGTCTGGTTCCCTTGTGCTCTGAAAAAGACAATATGGGCTGCACCCAAGTGCATGTGTGAAGGATCCATACCTATACAGGACACAGGTATAGGAATAACAATTCCTAACAAACACAGGTATAGGAATAACAAGCTTTCTTCACCACAGAAAGTAGACAGAATTTGGATTTTTGTATTAGTTTACAAAGTCTCGTTACAATACCATTCTCGTTCCTTTTCTGGCCTCCTAGTACTAGAACTGAACAAAACAATTACAAATGTTCAGGACTTGCTACTTCTCATTTAGAAATGAACTGAACATTCTTATTTTATAACGTCAGCATGTGCAGGGATTAGTAGCTTGTTTTACAAGCATTATGTAGCACACAATTCCCTTGTTCCAGAAGTTAAGAACTCAGCTACAGACATTTTGCTTGGGACTGAAATTTGGCATGCACTGCTTCATTCATAAGCATAATTCTTTCAGCAAATTGCCTTTTCATACTTCAACAAGTCTTTTTGGACAGGGATTTTTATTCTCTCTGCATTTCTAGTTCTCCTTTTTGTTAAGCCTTTTTAAAATAAACAATAATAAAAAAAAAAAATCATAGAAAGTAAAGCAAAGCCTCTATTCTTGCTTTATGTGTGCTCAAGAGAAAATGTTACTCCATGTTTCTAATTGTTCTCAATCTCTACAACATTTCTTCCTTCCGTTTGAAATAGAAAAATAATAATAAAAACTGCATTGAATTAATATGCACTAATGCTTTAATTCCTATGTATTTCAATATAAAAATTATAAAAATATAAAAAATAAGAGTTAATGTTTCATTAACTTCAATAAGAGTCAAACTGTGTATGCTACTGCATATGTATACCACATATTCCAGTATGTGTTAAAAAAAAAAATAAATCTATGTTATGATAAGACAGACCATCCATTGGAGGAACCTGATTCCTAGCTTGGGCTCAGGCTTCTAACTTGTAAGCAATAATAATTGAGTAGATAATTCCAACTCTGGATTTAAGTTTTATACAATATTTTTTCCCATCATTTTGCTTCCCAAGGGTATTTACACAACAAAAAGGACAAATTGCCTCTTTAGCCTGTGATTGCTACTTGACCTGTCAAAAGGTGTTATTTTCATTTTATACAAGACCAGCTGATAAAATTTGATGATCTTGTATAGGGTGTGAAATTATTCATGTAACTCCAGGTTTTACTGCTTCTCATGCCATTTTTAATCAAATCCCCTTTACATATTTATTAGCTTCCTCAGCTGGTGACATAAATCAAAGAATAGAAGTCATTGAAGAACTGAGGACTCATTTCAGCAAACACTTATATGAAGTTTGGTCCAATATCACTCTCTTAGTCTCATTACAGCAAAACATAGGTTAAAGTAAGGAAACATATGGCAACTCTCTAAAAACAAAAAGTTTCAAGTGTTATCTAGCTTGCATAGTAAATTTTGCAGGAGTTATGTTTTGTCCATCCAGTCCTTGCTGTTTTTGCCTGCAGCATTTCCACTGGAGAATATCAGACACTGGTGGCTGCCACTGCTTTTATCTCAACAACAGGTCTTTTTTGAGTAAAATGTCAGAGCAGCTAAACTCTCACCTGGACATATTAGTTTCACATGACCTCCTGTGTGAAATACAGCATGTGTTCAGTGATTAATGTAAGATAATGGAGAAGGTAAAGAACAGGCAAAACAGTTAAACATTTGGGAGAGAAGTGACCAGACAAATCAGAATGACAAGTCTTGTAGCAAATTTAGGAAATAAAACAATTCCAGTGTCAGTGTTTTGACTTTTTTATTTTTTTATTTTTATTTTTTGAAGCCTTCTAGACTGGCAAATTTTGGAGTTGGGATTGAGTAAAGAGGTTAGAAAGGAAACTAAGCATGTCTAACAGGACTGCCAGGATTGTTAATGCCAGGACTCTTAATCCAAACAGCTCTGCAGCATTTGGCAGCACTCAATTCCACTTGTGAAACAGGAGAGACAAATAAAAAGACTGAGCTATTCCATAATTACTAGCTAAGATTCAATTTGTTGAACAGCTGAAAGAAGTAAGAGAAGGACACATCAGATTAGAGGCCAAAACTGAGGGTTTCTGATCTTCTGAGCACTTCTAATTTGCTGCACTGGAACCACTTTACAAATTCTCCTCATCTTTACTGAGAACAGTATCAGATGTTCATTTTCTGTGATTTTTGGGAATGTCTTCTTGGAACACCAATTCATAGTGTTAGTGAAAAGAACCATAGGTAATGATGAAAGCAGTTTGGCTACAATTTAGAAAACAGTTATATTATTTCCAAGGAGAATGGAAAGCTACAGATCTGAATCATCTAAATTAATAGGCACTTTGGAATGAAGCTGAACAAGAGGTTAGCCAAGATCTTTGCTGTTAGAAAACACGGAGTTTATGGTTGCATATAGCCAGCTGTGTACGTCTTTAAGCCTTTAGGAGGTAGTCTGATGCCAAGGGTAGATTTGCTGCAAATTTAAATACTAAGAAAGCAGATTTTGATGAATATAATATTTTGAAACATTCCTGCTTGCTTCAGCCAAAATAAAATAATAAAAAAAATAAAGCACGTACTGAAAAAAAGAAATCTGCTTTAGCTTCCTAAGAAGTAACAGAACATTTATTCCTGGAATGACAGGGTTGGGGATGAGGGGGAAAGAACAGAAAAGAAAGCTGATAGGGAACGTTCGTTGCAAGCAAAATTGATTGCAGTATAGGAAATACTAATGCGTATGTGCCTATAGTGTATCACATACAAGTCATTACATAGCACATCTACTAAATCAACGTTCCTCTGCACCTAGTAAATATAATCACTAACCCCAGTGTTTAGATATTTCATCACCTGGATGTGTTAAAATAAAATGTTTCTCCTTGGCCTCATTTAAAGAAAGTCTATTTGAAGGTCCCTGCCAAAGCTGAATCCTGGGTCAGACCTACATTTGTGATTGCAGCTGAATTAGTCTTTTTAATTCTGTTCTCTGCCCCTCCTCAGTTCAGTCTGGTGCCCTTTAGTTTAAATTGGAATCTGGCAACTTTCCAAAGACTAATAGAAAGTTTGCTGAGACAACATTGTGAACATCTGACTGCTTATCTAAACAGTGTCCCAGTTTCCTCTGTATAGGAAAACTCTTACAAGGAAGGAATTCAAGAGCTAAACATATTTAGACCAGTGAAAAAGCAGTTAAGAGGGTTTAAATCATAGTTTACAAGTACTTTTGAGGGACACAAGGCACTAGATATTGCACTTTTGTATTGCAGAATATATGGGGAGTTTCTTTGGTCAACTTACCTTCTGACTGTGATAAAATGCAGGCTTACCATCTGCGTGAACAGTCAGAGAAGGCAGACTAAAAGAAAGCAGAAACATTCATTACTACCATTTTTTAAGCTTTTCAGACATACATGAAATACAAACTTTGAGCATATATTCAGATAAGTTAAATAGCAGTAGACAGCAAAAACAGAATATGCCCTTTGCCAGGAGAGCATTTCAGTGTTTAGTGCATCTAATCAGCCAATTGAAATAGAAAGAATATAACTCACAGTAAAATTATTTACTTTCAGTTCCAGGCCATTGGCACAATGTTGTGAAGCAGATTTTTGTGCATAGAGTTTAATGGATTTGAAAAGCATCTGCTGTGTCCCTTTGCTAATTAAAGGCTGTCTTCACACACCTTAAATAAGTTAATGAACAAACTGTGAATAATTGTGCAGAGGGCAATTACTTTAAAGACACAGGACAGTATTTCAGAAATTCTGTGATACCAACACCTAAGTCAATTTTACAGGCAGTGAAAGAGCCAAAAAGTTTACTAATAGTTATGTGGTTATGCTTGTGGCCCTAAACTGAAAAATAAAATTCTTGCTTGAAAGACGAAAGTGGTGTTTGGAGTGGTATGTCCCTCAAACCTGTTCACTTTCTCTCATTAGCTGTAATCTGTGCTACAGGTTGCATTTACAGCTGCTGAGGGAACTTTCTTCCACAAAAGTGTCTGGTTTTAAACCCATTTGTACAGTTGACCTTCTAAAAATCTTAAGGTATTGAATTCCACAGTATATACTGAATGAAAACATGCTTAATTTTACTAGCTTCAGACCATTTTTTTCTTTTTCTTATTTGTGTTTTCTGATAGTAGTGAGTATTGAACTTTCCTCTGACCATATATATATATATATATTCGCCTTTTCCATGCAGCTCATGATTTTGCATCCCTCTATCTTACTCTTCCCAGCATTTCTCATCTGAAAAATCCTAAACTACTTTCCGCCTCTTTATAGAGAAGATTCCTCATGATTTTGCTCTTATCTGTCTTTACATGTATTTCTTTTTTTGTATCTCCTTTTTTCAGACAAAGTAAAGGAATTCTATACAAGCACAAAGTACAGTCACACTAGTCACATTATTTTATTATTATTATTATTATTATTATTATTATTAATAATAATAATAATTTATTTTGGCATAATGCTTTTTTATGTTTTATTCTCTGCTGTTTTTAATTGCAATGTTCTATTTGCCTTTATGACAGCTCTTCAGGACTGAGTGGAAATTCTGAAAACATCAGGAACAGTGGCTCTTAGATCACTTTGCACAGTGGCAAAAACTAATTTAGAGGTTGCATCAATTTATATGCAGTTGAAATTTCTTACCTGTGTGTATAGCTTTACATTTAACAAAAATTACCTTCCAACTGCCATTGTATCTCCTTGTCACTCAGTGTCCTGAGAACCTTTTGCAACTTTTCACAATGTATTTCAGTCTGCAATGTCCTGAATCATTCTGTGGCATCTGCAAATTTTGTCATTTCACTACTTGTTCCTTTTTCATAGAATCACAGAATGGCTTGAGTTGGAAGGGACCTTAAAGATCATCTAACTCCAACCCCCTTGTGATAGGCATGGATGCCACTCACTAGATTAGGTGGATCCCTTACAAATACATGTATTTCAAACAACACAAGTATTGCACAGATAAACACATTACTTTGGTGACAATTGACTCTTTCTCTCTTATTACTAATATATTATTATTATTATTATTATTTATTATCTTCTTTTAAGAGCTTTTAGTAAACATATTCTTTACTATGAGGGTGGTGAGGCACTGGCACAGGCTGCCCAGAGAAACTCTGGATGCCCCATCCCTGGAAGTGCTCAAGGCCAGGTCATATGGAACTTCTGGGCAACTTGGTCTAGTAAAGATTCCCCTGCCTATTGCAGGGGGATGGAATTAGATAGTCTTTAAGGTCCTTTCCAATCAAACCATTCTATGATTCTATGATATGGACTTTATATATATATATATACACATATATATGTATATGTGTGTGTTGAATACTAATACAGGTGTGAGAAATAACTGAATTTCTACACATTTTTTAAAACTCTTTACCACTGTACCATAGTTAAGCACATTCTTATCAATTCTAGTTTTTAAGATGCAATTTAACCAATTTACCAATTGGTAATTTAAGCTAATAGTCTAAAATAGAAGTCACATTTACAAATTCATAGTCTTGCTAATATGCTTCTGTATTACTTTTTCCAGTACTTCTTTCTGTGATGGTCTTTTTGATCTCTTCTTAATATTCAAATACCTACTGCAAGAATAACCTCTATGGCATAATCTATCTGGTTGTATAGGCACAATGTGTGTATATATGTGTATATGTATCTATGTATTCTTTCTACTCCCCAGGATTTCGTAATGCACCTTATTTTGTTTCTTTCGATATTTACCCTCTGATAACCTGTTTGCTTTCTGAAATTACAATCACCATTTCATTCCATGGCTCAGCATCCCGCCTCCACCTGGTATAATCACCCCCTTGCTGGCTCCCACTCTGGTGTTACATCTGCAATCACTGACTCTGAAAAATAAATGTGTGATAGAATTTCTTCCTCCCCTGAAGAGATAAACTAATAATGATGGGCTCAATAGGTGCTGTGGGAACAGTGCTCACTGCATGCACATATGCTGGTGAGTGGCAGGAACAGTTGCTGATGGTGAAGTCTCCAGGGAATCCAAGAGAACCAGGAGGTAAAGTGGGAGGTGCTACTTCTACAACAGCTGTTCAGCATCTGCCCTTGGTAGTCCCAGAAAAGGTTTTGAGACTTCCTAGTCTGCCCCTTCTACTCTCTTATGCAGATTAAAAATTTAATACATCATGCTTTTAGGTAGCTATTTTGTATGTGCAATATACTAAGCTTACTTCAACAAGAATTGGGAAATGATTTAGCTTTGATTTATTTATTTATTTTCTGTTCCCTCTCATTTTTGCTTGTGTACCACTAGTGCATCTCTCAAGTCACTGCAACTTTCCACGTCTTGTGTTCAAGAACCTTTAAAATATTTTCATTCATAACAGGGCGTTGGCCCATTTCTTTCCTAATTAAAAAAAAAAAAAAAAAAAAAAAGTTTATTCCTGTATGTGTTATTGTGTTATCCTGGTGCAGATTGATGGATTTCCTTTCCAGTAGGGTATTCACCCTTCCCTACTTCTTCTTTTATATGCATAATTACATTTTAAAACTCTTCATGAGATCATTGTTCCCAGCTGTTGTAAGTCCTGGAAAATTCAGTCCAAAAATATAATTGATAATGTAATAATTACTTGAAGAGTTAATGAATTTTGAACCAGTGTTTCCAAAACCGAAAAAAACACTCAGTCCTCTAACAGTAAGCTAGTGAAACCATTATGTTCACCTCTTTCCCTACAGAGAAAAGTTAGTCTAAGAAACACCTACATTTTTTTTTTTTGTTATTAATACATGTATGTTCCATGTGATTACATAGAGTCAAATTTATTCATTTCAAAAATGTAGTCACCAGTTCTTTCATTTACTGCAGTGTATTGCTTTCTTTTATTCGATGTCCATCAACAGATTTTGGATTTTTAGTACAATATCCTCTTGTTGAATAAAATTTTCTCCTGCTAAGGAAGAAGGTAGATCCACACAATGTTCTGAGCAGTCATGCCAGCATGAGAAGGAATGGGAATCTATACAGAGTTGGACAGAATAGCAAATCATCCCAGTTTACATAGAAACCAAATTGTTCTTCAGCAGCTAGAAATTCCAGCATGTATAGTGTTAAATATGCCTTATCTCAGAAACAAGATCACTTCAAGATTACTTCCTGTTTTTGAGGTTTGGTTTTGTTTTCTGTTAAATTCTCTGGGTTGAGATAATATGGATGAATTCATTTGCTGAGATTAGGCTCGCTGTGGACATTGTACTATCGAAATGTAAGAGACAAAGTTCATGACAAATGTCAAAACCTGTTACTTCCTTTCAAAAATTAGGACTCCCATTGGGATGAAATATTTATAGAGGGGCGTTTGCTTCCCCCAGAAAAGGCTATATACATTTTCATATTACTAAATGAGAGGGATATAGGAAGTGTGGATCCTGTATTTGATAAAGGTCAGTGAATACAAAGGATAGTTCATAGAATCATAGAATATCCTGAGTTGGAAGGGACCCAGGAGGATTATTGAGTCCAACTCCTGGTTCCACACAGGACCACCTCAAAATCAGCCCATATGTCTGAGAATATTGTCCAAACACTTTCTGAACTCCAGTAGGCCTGATGCCATGACCACTGCCTTGGCAGCCTGTCCCAGTGCTCAACCACCCCCTGGGTGCAGAACCTTTCCCTAACCCCCAGCCTGACCCTCCTCTGTCCCAGCTCCATGCCGTTCCCTAGGGTCCTGTCGCTGTCCCCAGAGAGCAGAGCTCAGCACCTGCCCCTCCGCTCCCCTGTGAGGGAGCTGGAGGCAGCCATGAGGCCTCCCCTCGTCATGCTCTGCTCTGGGCTGGACAAACCCAGGGATCTTGGATGCAGTGCTCAAGGTGAGGCTGTACCAGCACAGAGTAGAGCAGGACAATCACCTCCCTCAACCTTTTAGCAATGCCATGCTTGATGCATCCCAAGATACATTCAGCCCTTTTGTCTGTCAGGGCACACTGCTGACACATTCAACCTGCAATCAACCAGAACCCCCAGACCCCTTTCAGTGGGGCTTCTCTCCAGCCTCTTTTCCCTCAGTCTCAACATACAGCCAGGGTTGTCCTGTTCCAGGTGCAGAATCTAGCACTTGCTCTTATTAAAATTCATGCAGTTGGTGATTGCCCAGCTCTCTAATTTGTCAAGATCTCTCTGCAAGGCCTCTCCTCCCAATTTAGTGTCACCTGCAAATGTACTTAGTATACATTCTAGTCCTGCATTCAAGTCATTTATGAAAACATTAAACTAATTGGCCTTAAATTCAAGTCTAGGGGAACCCCACTAGTGACTGACTGGCAGCCTGATGTAACCCCATTGACTACTATCCTTTTAGCCTGGTCCTTCAGCCAACTGTTCACCCATAGTATTATGTATTTGTCTAGCTGCATGCTGGACATTTTGTCCAGAAGGATACTGTGAGAAATGGTATCAAAAGCTTTTCTGAAATCTAAAAAAATTACATCAGCTGTCTTCCCTTGGTCAACTAGGTGGGTAACCTTGCCATAACCTTGTCACAGTTGTAGAAACCTACTCTGCGAGGAGAATTTTGATTGTCCTCAGTGGTATTTATTCTTTGTTTCAAATAAGAAGCATCTCAAACAGTCTTTTGCATTCATTAAAAGTGAATTTTTGATTTGAAATAATGGAGTAATTTGCTTTCATGATTTAGGTTATAACATTTTAAACCAGATCAATTGTATTACATAGATATTATAGTCTGTGAATTAACAACTAGCACAACATCACATAATATGAATACCAGGAAACATCCAGACCAGGCTTTATCCACCTTCCAATGAGTTATAAATAAACTTACATTTGAAAGGACTGACTGATTCTCTCACTCCAAATTTGATTACTAGATAAAATAAACTACTTTTGGAGCAGGGTCTAGATGTATTCAGGATAATTCAAGCCTCAGAAAGGCAAGATAGCTATGGCATGCAATAAACGAGATAGACTAAAATCCACCATATAGCATACGGGAAGAGTAAAGGAAAATTAAAGTAACTGAAATGAATGGCCTAATGATCATCAGTAAGGGAGAAAATTAGATGTCAAACCTCAGCTCCTTAGGTAAGATGCAAAGAAAAAGAAGAAAAAATGAAATCATTGTACATTTCAATAAATTTGGGAAAACATGACCACAGTTTGAATGGATATAACCAACCTTCCTTCCCAAGAACAAGGAGCACCTTTTTCCCATCTTGGAAAGATGTCCTAAGGTTCTCATGCTGATAATAAATGACAATACTGACAAGAGAAAAAAAAATCTCAGTGCAGTACCTCAATGCAGTACAAGTGAAGGAAGTTTAATGTTGTCCCCAATATAGAATTTTATATTTCTATCATATCAATGTTTAGCTTTGTTCTTTCTTGCCTGCCTGCTTTCCTCTCACATTCAATATCGCTTAGAATATTTACTACCATAAATGTGTAATGTTTCCAAGTACTCTGTATCCTTTTGTGATATTTTAAAATATACTTATTTTTTTCTTCTCCCCCACCAAGGAATAGGAAAGTACTGATAAAACAAGAACTGAGAATCCAGTTTTTATTTTTTTATTTAATTTTTTATTTTTTATTAACAGGTCACAGTGGCAACATTTACTGAATTACAGTTGTTATTGATTATGTTAAAAAGGTAAATTGGCATGACCTTATAAACAATGTAAGATCAGGACCCAGGCAGCTGACACACAAAGACATCTCATTTACATTCCTCTGGTATGCAATTTTTTTTTTCATCAAAAGAAACAGATCCTCTTTTCCTGAACCATTGGAACTTGAAATTCAGTGTCACCCTCCTTACCACCATGTCTCGTATCACTGCAGAAAAGGAAGCACAGAGATAGCTGAAGCCAGGCTGAAACATGAGGCAATCCCACTACTGCTGAGCAGGAAGGCTGACCCTTGAGTTCTGCCTGTTCTGCCTTTGAACAAATTAATTATTTGATTCCTTCTATCTACTTGCTAATCTTCATAATGCTCGTCAGTACTCAATTATCTTCAAAATTTCTATGCTTCTTTCAAGCTTGGTGAAGCTGGTCAACAGATCCAGAAGTTATTAGCTAAGCTAATAGCTTGCAAATGAACCGCCAACACAATCATGTCAGAAAAAATTCTTTAAGGAAGCAACCTAAAAACAGTAAAAAAACTACTAGCAATAAATTAATGGCAATAAATTTAGACACTAAAATGGGAAGCTGTGACAAGACTTCTTGCTGAAGCTGATCTGGTTTTAATGAAAGAATTAAAGATTCATCAGGCCACAAAGAAAGAGCAAAAAGAATCATGACTGTCTAGTGGTTAGGGTACATGCCTGATTGAGGAAGGATGAATTGCAATTACATGAGAAACATCAGTGCTCAGAACATACGTGATGAGAATTGCTCTCACCATATAGTTTTTCATATCTGATTGGTTGCAGTATTCATCTGTGATGTGTAGTTTGTCCCTACAGGTGAGGAGGAAAATGGATCTGAATTTTTTGAGTATTCAGCAATGCTTTTCTCATGTAATTCTGCTACTGAAGCAGATATTAGTTTTGGCCAAGCTCCTGTGTTTTGGGCATCCTCCAAGGCTGTCCCTTAGATCAGGTTCTGTAGGTGAAGTAAGAGGAGGGGTGGCCAGCTGGGAGCGTAAGCCTGGCTTAAGCAGGAATCATCACTACTGTGAAGATGAGGCATTTTCGGGCTTTTCCAGAAAGAAAGAAACAGTCTGCACAAAAATAAATAAATAAATAAATGAAATTGAATCACAGTCATGGAAAAACAGCTTTGATGACTTTGTCTGCAGTGCCTATCTGTAGCTGGAATTCAACCAAGTTAAATGCCTTTACTCTTTTGTGAATGCACGTTCCTAATTAATTGGGCTACAGAAGGCTCCACCAGCTGTAAGACCACATATGTTTCTCCAAAACAGGCTCCCACTGGACTGTTCTGGCAATCAAATAATAACTATACAGATATTAATTTCTAATTATATGTAGACTGCTAATGATTCTTAGTTGTCACTGAGTTGGATTGGTTTTGCACCAGAAGCAAACTGGAAATGAGAATTTATTATAAAATAATTAATAATAATAATAATAATAATAACAACACACAACAAAGCAAAACAACAGCAACAACAACAACAAAAAAGTGGGAATTCTGCTAACATTTTCATATAAATTAGAGATTACACCCATATGATACGTTGAAATAGCATTTTTAGCTACAGTTATAAAAAACGTGCGTGTGTTTGCCTAAAACAAAGAATTAAAATCTACAGTATCTCAATTAGGAATATATCTTAATGTGTTAAGTCAGAAATCACTATAACCTGTTAGTACGTAATTAATCATATACTGCTAGCAGAACAATGGGATTCTCAGACAGCTATCTCAGATAAATTTACTCCATTAACCACACAAATATTTAATACTGCATGGATTAGTACCATCATATGTTACAAAATCATTGTTTATTATTGATCAATACTGTTGAGTACTTGCAAATATTATTCACTTTCCCCATGGTAGAACACAGGGCCAAAATCAGATTACAGCAGGTCATTGAAAGGTGCAAAGAATGACTTAGTAAATTCAATATAAACCACCCTGGACCTGCCCATCACCTACTTAAGCATTATGGCAGAAAGTAATAATACTCACAAGGGCAATTTCATTGAAAATGTGGTGGTCAGTGCTGTAGCTTCTCTTGTGTCTTTTAGTCCACATAGGGTTTAAGTGGGAACATACTACTTTATTCATATTCTAAGCACTCCAAGCACAGGGCTTTGCTTTCATGTCACTGCACACCACACAAGCTCTGAATGCCAGGGTGTTAGTGACGAGTGGTCTAGAAGAAGTCAAAAGAGTCGTGGAGATTAAAAATCATCAGTTAAAAGAGAGGTCACTAAGTAGTCTAAAGAGCCAAAAAAAAAATAATAATAAAAAAAAAAATCTTGGCTTCAACATGTGCCAACTCAGGTGGTACACCAAAATGGACATTTGGCAGGAGATAGAAGTTAGAGAAAGCAATCCCACTAATAAGTTTTACTTGAACATCTGCCTGTGTAATAAACTTTCAGCAGGGAGAAGAGTATGACCCTCTGATTCCTTTTTATCAAGGGCAACATCTTCACAAGAGGATGGCTTTTCACAGGGAAAGCAATGTCAGCTTGTGCGTTTGTTTCATTACCAACATGCCTGTTAGCTGCTGGAACACAGAAGCCCATCTTTGATCTGCAAGAAGCTGGCTAGGAATACTGTCTGCTCATCTCATTTTAATTTTGCAAAATTACAGCAGGTAACTCCAATTTCACACCCTGCTTCCCTCACAACTTCTCTTCTCAGTGAAGGTCACAGCCTAGTCTGGATGCACAGAATGGATTTCTCCTCTAATCTCACCATCAACAACAAAAGAAATTCAGAACAGGTGGTTTCAGTGCAAAGCCTGTCTGTCCAGTACTCATGTAGGTGACTGGCGTTTGCAGAATGCCCAGGCTAGCTTTAAATTAGCTGTCTTAAATCCCCCAAATATTGTACATTGTGGACTGTACAACTGAAGTTATAAAACCCTCTTTCAACCCTTAATTAGCATTCAAGGATGACTTGTGCTGAGCTCCAGTTATTTCCACAGCTGTCAGTACAAAAATTTGTCCTCACAGGCTAGTTGGGGTATATAGCTGGATTCCCATGGATGTACCAAAGTCAGAGATCCATTCAGCATGCAAAACCTGGCTCTGTATTATGTATACTTGCCACAAATTCCCTGAAATTGGCCTGCCACATCTTTTCTCTCTTTCTCTCTCCGCCCCCCCCTCCTCAACCCCCTTGCTCTCCCACTATCCAGTGGTAATTCTTTATTACCTCTAGAAACAAGAAGCATGAGGTATTTAATCTCAAGGCTGGCAGGATAGCTTTCTAGACCTAATGGACTTTATTATTCAGTAAAGAAAACAAGTAGCTTGAACACAGTCATTTTAGGTTTTGTGGAGTATCCCACCAAACTGTTGCTTCATCTGTTTCTCAGGAATGGCAATAGACCAAGGTATTCTCTTAACTGTAATTATATTAATTACTGAAACATAACTAAGGTTACATGCTGCAACAGTTTCCTTGAAGGGACAGAATGAGAGAATTCCTGTCTAACTCTCAAGGTCCCTAGCAGGAAGACAAGCCAATAAATTCTGAGGCAATAATTGAAAACAGCTAACCGTAGCAGTCAATGCAATTATATTGGCTCTCAGGATGAGAGATTCGATTCATTGGATCAGTGGGCGTGTTTTTCCATGTATTTCTTGCTCGTTCAGGGTGTACACAGAGAGCAATGTTTGCTGCTAATATTTTACAAAAACAAACAAAAAGAACACAACAACAACACAAAAGTGAGCAGATGAACAATCAGAGCTATTCCTAGCATTTCTTTGACATTGATGTCAGAATGCTCAGCTCAGTGAAGGACGTGGAGATCTGCTTAAGGAACCTATTACTTGTTTGTTGTTCCCTTCAGGATGTAGACATATTGTTTTGGGAGGGGCTAATCAGTATAGAGGACAGCAAAGTCGAGGAATATAATTGAGGGTTTTTTAACATAACTGAGGCTAATGTGAGCATAATCACTGTCATTACTGTGAATGAAAGAATATTTTTCCCAATAAAAGCAATATTAGCAAATTTATTGTCTGTGCACTGAATTTATAATTTCAGAGAATGATTCTCCAGGTATATTGGAGAGGGGTGTGTTGTAAGACTTGATTTACCCAGCTTGGAGTCAATGAAAGAGATATGTTTTGACATATACAAGAGGAGATAGTGATGGAGCCAAGGGTGACTTGCTAAATTTACTGGCAAAGAAAGATATCTGCTTTGCTGAGAGCTCCAAGACATCCCTGCAAAGCTGAGACAAAACCTCAGTAATGAGGTGTAGCTGGCAGGACAAAGAAGTCTTGGCGGGCACAGAACAAAGAAACCATGATAACAAACTGACCTTCCAGGAAAATAGGAGTCAGCAACTACTTCTCTGGGAACTGATGTCCAACACCCTGATGTCCACCAATGATATCATATTTATGATATGATAAATATATAGAGATGTGCACATAAGAAAATAATAAGTAGGAATTCCAGTGGGAATTATGTAGTACGGTATAGAATATACTTGCTTAGTTCTTGTCATATATATTTGCTTTGCTAATGACAATTATGTAGTAGTTTTGTTTTACTAGTAGCAATTCACAGTAAATTGTATTAATAAAAAAACTCATGAAAACGTAGTCTCTATGTTCTTGCGTGTTATGGAATGCCACAAAAAACCTATTTGCAATTTGTACACGTGTGGGTTGGGTAACTCTCATAGGCTGTGGCCATAACAAGCGGTTATCATCTTTGAATTATTCACAGCAATATCATCTATGGGTAGAACTATATACCCTTTTACTCTGAGAATTTAACAGTGAGAGTGATCCTTAAAGACATTTCTGCTTCAGAAGTGTAGAATTTAAAAGGATGTTTTAAGCCCTTATTAGACCTCACCAGAAGGCCACCAGGATTACTAGGGCCTGAAGCACAAGTTCTGTAAAGGGAAACTGAGGAAATTGTGTTTGTTCAGCCTGGAGAAAAGATGAGTTTGGTTGGATCTGCCAGCAGCTGAGTCAACAAGAAGACAGCCAGGCATTTCAGAGGGGTGCTTGGTGGGAGCATGACAGACAACAGGCATAAGCTGAAACAATAAGCTGTCTTTGGATGGGTATAAGAAAGAAAAAAATTCACTGCATGGACAATCAGAAGGGCAGGTGGTCCAGGTGGTCACATTGCCTAGGGAAGTTATGCAGTCTCCACCCTTGGAGGTTTTCAGACTGGACAAAGCATTGAGCTACCCACTCTGATCTAAGAGTTGACTCCACTTTGAGCAGGAAGTTGAACTAGAGACCTCATGTAATTAATCTATGATTTTATGAGTCTTTGAGGGGAAAAAAATAAAAATAATAATAATAATTTAAAAAGTAATTTCTGTATACTTCTGTAAGTTGCTCCTGCAGTTTGCCTACCATTTTTCCAGAACATATACCCCTAAATTTGAAATACGGCTGGTGAAGCTACTCTGAAAATAAAAAGTAGATGGAGGATGAGACATAAGAGGAAAAGGACATCCTCAGAGTTGCTAGTGTAGACAAGGAAACCTTGATATAAATGCAAAACTATTCTATTACAAGGAGGAGACATTCTGATTTCTTAAAGAGGCTTGCATTCAACCAAATCACAGCATTATTTTATTTTTCCTATTTACTACAAAAGAAGAGAGCGTGCATTGAACAACCAGAGCCATTAAACTGTTATTTCTTCCAAAAATTTAAATCAGATGGATGAATGACCTCTGGATTTCTTATCTTGTAGACAGGACTGACTATACTTACATGTTTCTTTCATGGGAAGGCTAGAAGCTTCATAATGCAGTGAATGTGTGTCTACCTGAATCCTAATTTTGTTTTGTAGTGTTTTGTTTGTTTGTTTGTTTGTTTCTTTGTTTGTTTTTCAGCACAGCATTCACACGTTTTCATTTTTTATTTTTAAGAAATTAAACTAAAGGACAAAACCTAAAATGAAGAAAGCGGAAGGAATGTTTCAAATTTAGCAATTTTTTTTTCCTACACAAAACCCTATATTATTGTTATTGAGTTCCTTGTGATAGCTCTAGATAAGACATTTGTTTTTCTCTCTAGAGATATTTTGAATTTTTTAACATTACTAAATAAATTCCTCTTCACTTCTCATACTAAATGGATCAATAGTTAGATATCTGATGGGACATTGCAAACATGAATTCATTAATCTACAGAAAATATTCATTGATTAGACAAGTTTCATATCAACACCATTAAAGTTCACTTTTTATTGTTATTGCTTGTTTTTCTTAGAGGCCACCACTTAGAGGTACAATTCAGCTGCTCTTTAAAAATATACATTGAGGCTGAACAATTGTTAGGAACAGCATCAACAGCATCAAGCAGAAATGCTATACTTAGCTGACAATGTGGTTAGGGTATAATTAATCATGATGAATTCTTTTAATAGACAAAAAGCAGAAATTATTCTTCTTTGAGACTGGCATAAGACTCTTAAAGACTAAAAGTGACCAACATTTTGATTTTATGTCTCATTCTTCCCGCAGAATGTTTCTCTGTTAAAAAAATACTAATAAAGTAATAATAATAAAACAAGTCCAAAAACATCCAAAAACTAAAACTAAAGTTTTATTCACATTTATAGCCTGGGAATCAGAACACCTTATTTCACGTAGCCTCTCCTCTTCGTTATTTGTTAACTTTAGAGAAGAAAGCTCAACACACAAACAATTATATATTTACATCAGGAATAAAATTGCTCTAGGGATCTTCCTTAATGAAAGGCAAGTATAAGAATGCCAGTGTGATACAATTTAAGATTTTTTCACTGAAAATAATACCACATAAATTGTGCTGCATTTCACTGGGGTCTATGGATCAAAAAGTCTTGACTTCCATTGATCCCTGGCATTAATAACTGCTTGTCTGACCAGTGATTCTCTGCCCTCCATCTGACATGTAGGTGGATTTTACCTAATTGTCAAGTTTATGAACAATTTTCTGCTTAGAAACCTCAGTCAATTACTTTCTTATAAATAAATAAATAAATAAAAATAATTTTACCCTGATCTCCGCTTGGTATGTAGCCCTTGATGTCATGAAAAAAATGTATTTGTATATAATATGAAGATGGAACATGTGAATGCACTAACCGTTTGCTCTTAAGGACTAGAAAGGACAAACACTGGTATCCGCAGGTCAGATATTTCCACATCTTTTATCAATCCCCCCTCAACTAGATACATTTATTCTTCTGATCTTGTCACTTTCAGATTCAAAATATGAAATTAAACCTGGACATTTTTAATTCCCATATGCTACTTTAATGAAAATCGGCCAGATGATTGAATATATTCTATTCATTTAAATTTACAAAGCAATCATATAAAAGAGTTCTCTCAGAACAATAATTGTTTTGGAAAATGCAGAATTTTTGATGGCAATATTAAATAGTATTTTTTGTTTAAAAGTAATAGTTACATATGATTTACATATTTCTGGAAACAAGCCTTAAGTACCCATGAAACTGATGACTGGAAATCTATTTCAGTATTCTACAGTAAATGACCTACAAAAAGTATTCTACTACAGCAGTGACCTTCAATTGATCCATGGCCATTTCACTCCAGTTGCCCCTGACTCCCTGCTTTCATATACAAATCTTCCTGTTTGGGTCCTCACATTGATGTTTCTCTTAGTATTTTGGTTCTCTAGCATTATATTTGTTCTGACCTTGTTCTGCTCTACCAAGATGCGCCGAAGCCTATAGGCATGCTGGCTAATGCACAATATAACTGCTAATTGTTGCCCAGCCAAGCTTCTTGAAATGGGGTCATCTTTGATACATCCTGACAAGGAACTTCCTTTGACCTCCTGTCATTGCACTGGGATGATCCTAAATAGCGTACGACTGACCATAATCTGCATCCGACTGACATTTATATATTGTGTAGTATGATAAACTGTATACAATCTTCATTTTGTAGCAAGTAATATCACATATTTGTATTAATGATCCCAAGAAAGAATTGGAATAGTTTTGTCTACCTAACACCCTCTCTCTGCATTTTAGTGATGTCTAACTGCTCAGAGTAAACACTGAAATTTCTTAAATGACAAAATTAATGTTACATTCATGGTCACTTAGTAAAATGAAGGTTTTCTAACTCAGTAATTATTGTAGCATCATTGTAAACATTCAGCATTATTTTTCTATGTATTTGAAAACTACATCCAGAAAGTTTTTGTTTGTTTATTTATCTAGACATTTAGATTTTTAAGGATGTAACTGCCTTAACAGATTTCCTACTTTCTTTCTAAAATGAAAATATCTTGTTAGACAATCACAGCTAAGCATAACATGTTTATAAATGTCTAAAACAAGTTTAAGGCTTCCTTTGTGTACAGTGAGAGGTGACAGACATTTTTAACTTCAGCATGCAATGTGCTGGCTCTGTAATACTGCCAATTCTAACAATACTACCAAAATGGATTATTTTGCATAAAAATGAGAAGTTAAATTATGCTGATGGAAGTCTAGTAGCATCAGTGGGATGGCACCAGAAGAATCTGGCACTATTTCTTTTCTTTGGATTCAACAGCCTCTAGGAGTGTGCAGCTCTTTTTAAGATGAGGATGGTTTTCTCTGTCATGTTTAATAATTCAGATGATTCGAAGTTAACTAAACAACATGTAGGGAATTTACTGTAGATGCTTATAGCACTGGAAAGAACCCTCTGGCACAGAAGTTCATTTTGCTGGCCATTTTATTAGCAGTCAGTAGTTTGGAGGAGAAATTTTGTTGGTGTTTCACTTCGTCAGATACTCACGGACCGAATGTATATGTTTTTGTTGGGTCAACATAGTATTCTGTATTGCTGCCTTTGTATTTCTATTTCACGATAGTAGAAACTTCCAGTCAGGACAAAGAACAAAACAGAACTCAGCTTTTGGCACTGAAAATCCCCAAGACAGTATTTTCTCCATCTTTACAAAAGCAATACAAATAAAAATAGTCATTTTGTAAATTTATTTGTAAATAGTTGGGCAGAGTGATCTTTGCAATCTTGCCTCAACCGGTTCCTTTAACGGTTTGTCTGGTATTTAAGCTCTTTTTATATCCTCAGTCTCCAATAATTTTGCACAAGGTACTATAAACTTACTAGACTACTCAGTTGGCACTGTGATATGATATATAAAGGCCCATCCAACAATTTAGAAGTTAGAATACTTTGTAGGTACATAACAGACAGGAAACCCACTGCCTTTGAGAATTGGAAATAGTATTTAAAATTGATCTTCCAACTGCTTCTTTAAGTCTGAATCAACCTGGAAGTGTCTGGGCGATCACTTCATGCAATACAACTTTCAACCTGAAAAAAAGGATGTACTGGGAGCTTCAGCACACAAGTTGGGGACTTAGCTAACCTTTTATTATCCAGTTTGTGATAGCATGTCAGTGCCTCATTTGCCAGCCAGACTCCTGTTGTGCCGGTAACTTCTTTTTACAAATAACAGATTGAAAATGATGGGTAGACTGGGACAGGTGAACTACTAACCCAATTGCATCTGCAATAGCTTTAACTAGAATTAACAACAGATACTCAAGCTATCAAGCTAGCACATTTTAAGAGCTATGGTAAGCAATTGTCTATATGATTGAACCTTAAACATTTCTCTGCCTGTCCTTCAAGTTGGTAACTCAAATGCTACCCAAAATCTGACAGATTTAGCTTAATGTTATGCCTAAATTTAACACACAGATAAGCTGAGAAACTCTTTGTCCCATAGTAATGTGGATGCTGAGTATTTACATCGATTTCCCCCTTACCCCCAAAAAATCAGGTCTCTATTTTTATTCCCATCAACCTATTTCTTATAACCAATGATCTGGTATGGAGGATGCTCAGGAATATATCTGTTCTGGGTGCTACACTTGGTTATGTTATCTCAAGCTATAATGAATCCAGTTGCTTAAAAATTAAATAAGCAAAATAAGCTTATGTTCACTAATCTTGTGTTTTTCTAACCTTCTCTTTATTTTAAATATCCCAAATAGACTCTCTCTCTCTCTCTCTCTCTCTCTCTCTCTTTTTTTAAGCAACTGCCATTGTATCTGTTACTGTTACGGATGACTTATCTTTAAAAACAAATTGAGTCCAAGAGTTCAAGCTAGAAAATTGCATTTTGGCTGAATGGGTGAGTCTTCTAGTTTAAAGATATAACATTAAGACAGTGGTGTCTAGGTTATGTATCTGTAAAAGACATATTGATTTTTAATAAATATAATGTACCAGTCACTTTGTAATAGCAAAGACAGATGCACCAAAGTGCAAGACTCCTGATCATTTTATATACACTTTAATATATACGTAGACATATATAATTTTATAATCCAATAAGAATACCTTGCACAAAATAAAAATTGTACATGCAGAAGGTATACACACATATATAAACATGTACATACATAAATGAAAAGGTCTTCTTCTCCTTTGTTATTTATCCATTTCTGGTTTTGGACTACTTTCAAACACAATTTTTTCTTTCTAGGGGCAAGATATTTTGTGGATTATTTATATTTCAGCAGATAATACAGCAAGAGTAAGACAGTATTGCAAAATATCATGTCTTTAACAAGGAGAATCTAGGATCACGGGAAAAAATAAATGAATAAACCAAAACCAAAACAATCTGACTGCAAACTAATCTCTCCCTAGACACTAAAAGTCAGTTTATAGGGACTAGAAAGTTTCTCTGAGTTCTGTGTGACTAGGGAGCTTCTGTGTCTACAGTTTTAAACTACCCATTAACATTGCTATTCCTTTCTCAGCTCTCTAACCACAGTTTTGCAGGGGGAACACACCAAATTCATTCAGTTATATGGAAAGTAACCAATCTCACTTCTTTCCTGATCTGACAAGCAGTCTGATTCTCAAAAGCAAATTTCAATACAAACACATCATACACACAATTATATAAATGTGCACATCACAGAAAGTATTCCTAAGTAATTATTTCCTGTAATAGCAACCACATGGGATGGGAACAACCACTTTCCTGATTCTGTGCCAGTGTGATGAATTGGATGGAAAAATCCTCAATCACTGATCAGAATCTGTTCCTTACTTTAAGTATTTAAACCACATTTCTTAACCACAAATTAATGAGTAAATAATGTAATACCGCTAAATAAGGGTAGAAATAATTTTTAAGGACTCTATGGGACAAAGCCTGCATGTCAGGAAAAGTTAAAAGTTTTAAACTGTAAATTACCAAATGTCCTATGCTACTTAGAAAAATGTTTTATTGTGGGTTTTCTATTGAATGGAAATAAAGTAATTAGTTCTGGAAATCAAATCACAGAATCACAGAATCACAGAATTTCTAGGTTGGAAGAGACCTCAAGATCATCGAGTCCAACCTCTGACCTAACACTAACAAGTCCTCCACTAAACCATATCCCTAAGCTCTACATCTAAACGTCTTTTGAAGACCTCCAGGGATGGTGACTCCACCACCTCCCTGGGCAGCCCATTCCAATGCCTAACAACCTTTTCGGTAAAGAAGTTCTTCCTAACATCCAACCTAAAACTTCCCTGGCGCAACTTTAGCCCATTCCCCCTCGTCCTGTCACCAGGCACGTGGGAGAACAGACCAACCCCCACCTCGCTACAGTCTCCTTTAAGGTATCTGTAGAGAGCAATAAGGTCACCCCTGAGCCTCCTTTTCTCCAGGCTGAACAAGCCCAGCTCCCGCAGCTGCTCCTAGTAAGACTTGTTCTCCAGACCCCTCACCAGCTTCATCGCCCTTCTCTGGACATGCCCAAGCACCTCGATGCCCGTCTTGTAACGAGGGGCCCAAAACTGAACACAGTACTCGAGGTGCGGCCTCACCAGAGCTGAGTACAGGTGAGTACAATCACTTCCCTAGACCTGCTGGTCACACTGTGTCTTATGCAAGCCAGGATGCTGTTGGCCTTCTTGGCCACCTGAGCACACTGCTGGCTCATATTCAGCCGACTATCAACCAATACTCCCAGGTCCTTCTCCGCCAGGCAGCTTTCCAACCACTCATCTCCCAGCCTGTAGCTCTGCTTGGGGTTGTTGCGCCCCAGGTGCAGGACCCAGCACTTGGCCTTGTTGAACCTCATACAGTTGACCTCAACCCATCAGTCCAACCTATCCAGATCCTCCTGCAGAGCCTTCCTGCCCTCCAGCAGATCGACACATGCACCTAACTTGGTGTCATCTGCAAACTTACTGAGGGTGCACTTGATGCCCTCATCCAGATCATTGATAAAGAAATTAAAGAGGACCGGCCCCAGTACTGAGCCCTGGGGAATGCCACTAGTGACCGGCCTCCAACTGGATTTGACTCCATTCACCACAACTCTTTGGGCCCGGCTATCCAGCCAGTTTCTAACCCAACGAAGCGTATTGCATTTTTTTCATTGCATCAAAGAGATGCTTTGATGCAATGAAAAGTATTACTAGTTTGAGCTTTTCAATTTTAGACACTATTACTAGGGGAAAGCAAAATGGAGGATAATGAGGAGCTACATGACACTGGAGAGGAAGATGAATATATAGCTGCTTCTGCAGATATTTCAGATTGAATGTACTGGATCTTTCCAGATCTCAGGAGCTAAAGAGTACCGATCGTTTTTAGTAGTTGGATACCACAAACAAGCAAAACAGGGTAACTAAAAGCTCATGTTTGGACCCATGATCCAAATGGCTTTTAGAATAAGAAAAAACAAACACCTAGAAAAAAAAAAAAAAAAAAAAAAAGTAGTGCTTTTAGCTATCACCTGACACAGAGGCTATTAACCTTCATGAGCTCATGCAAGTGGAATGTAGAAGGAAAGGAAGAGAGACTTCTATTTTATTTATTTATTTATTTTCTCTGAGAGTACTTGATGTTATTCAGTTTTTCTTAGTATCTGAAGGAACGGTACTAAAGCTCTGCTAAAGTGGAATTGCACTACTCAGAGAAAGGAGTTGGACCCAGTGGAATTGCAGTGATATAAAAGCTGAACATTAGAGGAATGAGGTTTGGGTCTCACTCATTTACAGTAAATGTTCTTATTCCCAAAGCACTGGGAAGTAGATGCAAGTATTAGATACAACTTTATGTCTTCCACTCTAAAAGGTGGATGAGATAGTCCAAAAAAGCATTGTCACAGAACATTAAGTCTTCATATAAAAATTTGCTGAGAACTTGAAAGTCAGTCAGAGAGGGGAAGGCCCACATTTTCCAATGCAATAAAATAGAGGTTCAGGATTTTAATTCAGAGCAATCCTCACCTCCTCAATAAGTGAGATGTTATAAGATGGATATTCCATGGATATTGGAGAAAAAAAAAATTAAAAAATAGCAGCATAAAATTGATTTTGCTTTCTGACCATAATCTCTTGTAGACAGGTAAGCTGTAGTTCCACTGTGCTCTGCAAATTGCTTTTAATTTAAGCACACAAAGTCAGATCATAGAATCATAGAATCATTTAGGTTGAAAAAGACTTCTAAGATCAAGTCCAACTGTTAACCTAGCACTGCCAAGTCTACCACTAAACCATGTCACTAAGCACCACATCTACACACCTCTGGGGATGGTGACTCAACCACTTACACAGGCAGCCTATTCCTATGCCACATAGCCCTTCCAGTGAACATTTTTTTTCCTAATATCCAACCTAAATGTTCCCTGGCACGACTTGAGGCCATTTCTTTTTGTCCTATTGCTTGTTTCTTGGGAGATGAGAATGACCTTCACCCCGCTACAACCTCCTTTGAGGTAGTTGTAGAGAGCGACAAGGTCTCCCTGAGCCTTCTTTTCTCTAGGCTAAACAACCTCAGTTCCCCCAACTGCTCCTCATAAGACTTGGTCTTTAGACCCTTCACCAGCTTTATTGCCCTTCTTTGGACATGCTCCAGCACACTCCAGATTATAAACTAGTAAACCCAACTGGACCTTCACTAGCTCCATGTGGAGCCACTTTAGGCATCTTTATAGTTGTTACAGGGTTTCTTCATAAACCAAATAGTCTCCCAGCAAATACTTGCTAACACTCTGTATTTTCAAGGCTTTTTTAAGTCTCCTATAATACACAGAATGAGAGAACAATTAAAAATAAATAAAATAAATCAGTTTGTATAGATATCTCTACTCAACTATATAACCAAATAAAAGATAGTGGTTTTCTATATCCACTAATCTGTGAAGAGATAAAGATAGCTTTCAGAGCTGTTGTTTACTTCAAAATGTTATAGTAATCCAAAGGAATGTGCTTTGATTACTTCATACAACAAGCAAGCTCCCATATTATGGTGCAGTGATTCAGCATAGTTGATAAGATCAATGCCAATATGCCTGCAATAAATAAGGTAAAGGTGGAGTGTTCTTTACTGAAAGATTAGTATTCATTGTGCACACTGGATTCTAAGTGGAAAATACCATGTCATTTATGATTTAGTGCATGTTTTGGTATCATAACAGATGCTTCAAAAAAGAAAAAAATATATATTAAAATAATCATAGTGCTGTTTTTGTCTAATAGCAAAATAAGAAAACAAACAAAAACATTACAAAACAAGACAACAATATCAAAAAAATAGTCACCTTATCACTACAAATTAACAAATTATTCCTTAGAATATTCCTCAGAAGGCTTCATTAAAATACCTTAAAAAAAGGTAAAATCAATTTTCATGTTCCTCTCCCTGATCTTATCTTAAAATTTATATCTCATAATTTACATCCACAGATTATTTTGATCAATGCATTAATACCATTGGTAACATGCTTCTTTGACTGTTCTTCAGACAATAGTGTTTTGTATGAAAAGAGTTGCTCCTCATGTAACACCTCCTTTAAGGTATGCATGTATCACTTATCTCATTACTGAACTGTAGAGAAACCACAAAATATGCAGTGTTAATGGTTTTACATGCAAAGTACAAAAATGAAAATTTAAAATTAGTTTTCATAAGCTGATAGTTGTCAATCTGGTCACGTATTTATTTAAAAGAGTATACTCTGTATATAGTCCTGGAAAGACATAGTCTATCCATATAACTTTTTTTAGAGACTTAATCATTTTGACTTCGCTGAGATGCTGAATGTCCTTGTGAAACTCCGTGATCACCAGAATTCCCACTGGCATTCAAGCCCAAAGCTGCTTTCATAATGATGCTGTCAATCTATAAGCCCAGCAGTGGCTGTGGTCTTTTTTGAAAGCTGGAGGTATGGAGACTCTCCATCCTGAATTCCAGTGCTTCCTTAACCATGTTAATCTGAATTCAGTTCTGTACTATACGGTTTACTGCACTGCTTAGCCTATGGGCTGGAATTAGCTTCTGCTCAGCTCTCTTTTAGCATGCGAGGAGAAGTTTTATGACAATTTACACCTCAAGTGCACATTAAGAGTTGCTTGGCCACACATGCCTGCTCTTGTCCCATACAGTTGTGTTTCTCAGACTTTTTGCAAATAAATTCTTTTTGTTTGTCAAAGGTAAGCATGGATTTACCATCCCCTTATCAATATTTTTACAATCTTTTGCAATTCTCAGCATCCTGTTAACTCCTGATATATACTTTATTTGATGAGTAATGTATGGATAAATGTTGGCTCAAGGGTTCTAGGACCATGATTCTGAAGAATGATTAAACAAAAAATTAAGCTTCTGATTTGATGAAATTAAAAGCATTTGAGGTTGCAGCTCTCAGAAGGAATAAAAAGTTGAATTGTTTGATGTCAAAACACAGATAAGTGGTTTGGGAAAATCAGAAGAATAAAAAGCATTAGGATCCTAGAGACTGCTTTTTGTCAATTATAACAGAAATGTTTCAGAAGCATCAGTTAGAATAAAAATTTGGCTAACAATCACTCCATTTTCTGCATCATCTGTCTAGAACATCACTATTCAAAGAAAAGGAGAGAAGAGAAGAGAAGTGGTAGTGCTCTAAAGAAGAGAAGTATGGCTATATGAAAAAGGCTTAATCCTTCAAATTGTTGAGTATTCTGGCTTTATTCCACTTAAATTTCCTTTAAATCCTTGTACTATGAATTAAAAGATTTAGCACAGAAGAGTCAAAGTACGTTGCACGCTTCAGATGTACAAGGATCAAATAACAAGAAATAACAGGAAAAGGCAAATACTGAAACTGAAATTCAAGCTCTGACTATGGTCTTCTGACCTTTGTATACAAAAGAACTTCACACTTGTTTATAGTCTCATTAAAGCTTAGCTCAGTTCTCAGTGCTTTACTGGATTGTGTTTCACTGTCTAACAATCTAGTAGGAACAAGGAGGTATATTTTTCAACCGGAAAAATGATTTAATTTCACTTTTTGCTAAAGATTCTCTTTAGAACACCTTGCATTTAGAAATCTTATTTTGAGATAAAATAAAATAATAAAATAAAATAAAATAAAATAAAATAAAATAAAATAAAATAAAATAAAATAAAATAAAATAAAAAGTACATCTGTGTGTTTATTTGTTCATATTTCAAGGAACTAAAGAAAAATTAAAAATTACCAATCTCAAAAAAAAAAAAAAAAGGTTTAAAATGTCTCTAATATTACTTATTTGAGGAATTTCAAATGTCCCTTTCGAACTCCAAATGAAGACTACACCAGACTCTTTCAAACATTCAAATGCCAGATGGCAAAATTACAGACTCTCCTATTTCTATTGAAATTCTTTCCAAATCTACTTCCTGCCATCTGTCTCTCACCTGAATAGTTCAAAGTCTGCCTGGTGCTTAGGTTGATGCCAAGTGATCTGCAATTACAGCACGTTTAACTTGTAAACTACTATTAGGTCTGAGATTTGTATAAGACAACTCTTAAGTCTAGGAAATTCCTTTCTTAAGGATGACTTTCACACCAAACGAGAACCATAGAAATGTAGATGACCCGAATTCATAACCATTTAACTCCCACATACAGTACCCATTTTTCCTTACTCTCTGTTACACTTAATTTGCAACATAAAACACACATCTAGTGTCATTGAAAGAGAAGATTGGGATCATCTTCTCCTCCTTGGTCACTGGTGGCTTCCAGTCCTGAGTTTTATGCTCAGATTTCCTACCCCAAGTGCCTGACACAATCAGATATGTTGTAAGTCTGGGTGAAAAGCTATATAAACAGACCAGGAAAAAAATAAAAATTAAAATTAAAAAAAGAGCTGCATAATGCAGACAACAGCAAAGATTAGATGCCTAACTGAATGACCTAAACAAGAACAAACTCTCCATTAAATACGTTGACATTTTTCAATGTCAGAAGAAATTGTCCTAGAATTATTTTTTCATCTCATATTTCCCCTGTGTGAAAGAGTTACTTGGCTCTGTCACTTTGCCACAATAGAAATTTTTCTTGCTGAACTTCAGTACTAACACTGTAGATGTAGCTGAAAGTACTTGAGTGCCAGGGACTTCAGCAACAAGAGATCTGCAGACCTGTGGGTGTTAATGTTTTACAACATTTTCCTGGAAGTCTCAGTCTTTTCAGTTCATGGTAAAATTATTCTAATTGTCCTTCTCCGGGTTGTTGTTTGCTTTTGATTTTAACTCATTCTCATTTGTGTTCAAAAGAATGAGTAATGCAAGAAAAGAGCAGCCAGACAATTTAAAATCAATTCAGGAAAAATCTCAAGGAAAACTGAAAGATAGTGTTACATTTCAAGTTTTTTCCTTTCCTTTCCTTTCCTTTCCTTTCCTTTCCTTTCCTTTCCTTTCCTTTCCTTTCCTTTCCTTTCCTTTCCTTTCCTTTCCTTTCCTTTCCTTTCCTTTCCTTTCCTTTCCTTTCCTTTCCTTTCCTTTCCTTTCCTTTCCTTTCCTTTCCTTTCCTTTCCTTTCCTTTCCTTTCAAAAAAAAGGAGTGGGGAGGAAGAGGGGGAGAATTTAAGAGAATACAAGTCATCAAAGAGTTGTGAAGTAGGCCTTCACAGTCATTTCCTCAGAGGAGAGTAGAATACACACAGATGGCATTGCTCTGATATCTAGGATGGCTTCTTCATGAGAAAATATTAAGGGATGGAAAACAAACGTTATTTTAACTGTCAGATTGATCCTCTCAATGGCTATAATTAATCACAGTTAAAGCTATAAAGTCACTGAGAGCTCTCTCTTAAGGAGGTTATATGGTAATGAAACGAAGTTATTCTCGCTCATGTTACTTTCATAAATCGTCAGCAAATATACATGTATATGAGCTGTCTTCCAGCTGAGCTTTTCAGGAGTTAATAAGCCATTTAAAGCTATTTAATGCTGGGGAAGCAAAAACACAAATGGCCTTTGAACCCTGCAAGGACATTTTCTCTTTGAGAAATTTATTTTTTGCTTAAGGATGGTTCAGAGTCATACACATAGCGCAATGTTTCACCACTGAATGTCATCTTAGATATAAGTAGGATCCAGGAATTCATCTCTTGTCTGAATTTGCATTAGGCTATGTTGCAGCAATAGATGTAACATGATACTGTAGAAAAATATAGGCAGAGGGTCTACATAGTACATTAATAGAGGAGATTTTTACCAATTGATTGTGTATACAAATCCAGTGTCGTGACAAAGTTTTATTTCATGTAAAACAGTTCATGTGTGGCAGTTTTTCCCAGTACTGACACTTGTGTTTCATCTTATCTCTAGTCTGAAGGGATATTTGGAAATTTTTTACTGTTTTTGTTATCTTGTGTCTGCAACATGAACAAATGTTAGAATCATTAGAGCTGCTCATTCCTTTTTTAGAGTAATAAAGCCCATATTCAATCCATTTAACAGTAACTTATTTCCCTAAATACTCATCTTTCAGCCTAAACACAGCTGTACCTCACTCATAAGTACCTGTTAGAATGACTCCAAGAAACCTTTAAGAATGCAGAAGAGAGCAGTTTTTGTGCTGTTTGGGATCTGGACAGCTAAGGTGAAGGTCTTAAAGAGGCACAAAAATTTACTGAAGCTATCTTTTCTCTTTTTCCATTTCTATCTCTGTCAGGGGACTGAGCACAAATTGACTGCACCTCCAAATATGATTTCCTATTTCTTTGGACAATGTCCAGCTGTACACTTCTGGTTCCCTAGTTGGACACAGGTAGTCTTGATGCTGGGAAGTATTCTCCCTCCCACCCCTCTCCTCCGCCTCTTTTTTTTTTTTTTTTTTTTTTTTTCCCAGAGCTCTTCAACTTAGTAAACATGCTTTTTAGCTTAATTTATCTCCAATTTATAGGAATTTAACTGCTGGGAAATGTAGTATATGCAATATTAAATAATGAACTATACAGAGCAAAAAGATAACAAAAGAAACATTTCTAACCCCTGCAAATGTTGCACATCTGTAGTCGATTGTTAAATCATAAGGAAAGATTCTTCTAAGTTATTGGTTGTTACTGGTGATTATAATATATCAACGATTCTGAAGTCTTCTAAAAGTGTTCTACTTCTAAAGAGTAGAATAAGAGGGGAATATTTTTTTCTTAGAGCAAGTATGTACTCAGTACTAATCTCTGAGCATACAACAAGTTTTAATCATTTACTACTCAATTTTCAAAGTAAGTGCAGACTGTGAATTTGCTATATCTTGCTTTTTCCCTTGAAAACTCTTCCTATTTATTTTTTTCTACTGATGCATAAAAATCATAGGTTGTTGCTTGCTGACAGCACAAGGCTACCTTTTCATTCTAAAAGACAAAGGTCAATGCTATGTTTGTCAAAGTCAGGTAAAATTTCTCTGCTGTTTTCTTTCTGTCTAAATTTCTGCTGTCAGGAGAAGAGTAAAGGATCCTCTTTTTGTGTTTGTGTGTGCTGAAAATTACTACTCTATACAGAGAGTCTTTCTTGCTGTGCAAGGAGACAAGATACAGAACTATTGGTAGCTTCCACTTGTCCTCACAACATGAGATGCAAATCATAGTAGACATTTTCCCTTAAAGTACCTAAAAATGACTTCAGAAATTCCAAATTTTGTTTTCTTTGTGTCCACCACCCACCTCCACACTTGCCAGTATCTGACAAGGCCATCATTTCATAGATTTGAAAATATCAAAGTTTCTTTTTAGAAATCTACTCCTTCAGGAGCCCAGCCAAACAGCCAAACAGGCTTTCCTTCCATTGTTACTTTTTTTTTTTTTTTTTTTTTCCAGTGAAATTCATAAAAATATAAATTCCACAGAGCAGCTGTCTTGGTTTATCAGTTTGTTTAGAAACTCCAAACATGTGGCTTCTAGGCTTCCAGTACAATGAGGAGGAGCTTGTAAGTCCTATTATCACTTGCCTCCTTGGCACCCCAGTATCCACATCTTCCAGGGACAGCCTACCTGGCAAGTCCACTTAGGATTCACAAACTGAGCCCCTTTTCCAGGACAGAGTGCTCCAGTGTCCATCTCAAAGCCAAAAACTGCATCCAGGAGGCAATCTACCACTAACTGAAAGTCAGATTGCGTTGGAATTACATCTAAAATTCATCTGAAATACAACCTGATTGAATTTTTTAGTTCCTGAAAAACATTTCTTTAACTGGAACATTTCCATTCCTTTAAGCTTTTCAGAGTTTCTGCAATGACATCAGTCTTACTGAGTGCTATCTGGGTCTTAACTCCCCCCAGGTTAGCCTCATGTGAATATGTCTCTACCTTCCTTTATTTCCTCCCTAACACCCAGCTTCCAGGCCCATATACATACTTTCAATTCATACATGTATATAGAGGGACATGGTTTATGGTGAAGATCTTTACCATGGTTATAGAGGCAATTGCAAGAGGATGTGTTTGTCCACTGCAGATGATTCTGGGAAAAACAGCAATGATTGCCACTCAAACCGTCTTGTTTAAACACTTATACAAATCTAAAGCCAGCAGCAGCCAGAGATAAAAGTGCTTCATGGTCTTTTATTCATGTTTGTCAGCTGAATTTTACTGCTTGTAGAGACTAAGTTAACAGGTGTTATTTGTTTGTTTGTCTACTTATTTACTTATTTTCTGTCATTTGACCAAGCTATGCAAGTTTTAAATATTGCAGTTCAAAGGTTTGATTCTCTGTTATACTGAACCTTGGGTATTACGTGAAGTAAGTGTTATATTCCATTCTAGAATCAGAAGTTTCTGTTCTGTTCTAGAAGTCTAGAAGTTTTGTGTTTAGTTTTCATTGATGTAAATACAATTTGAAAGCCTCTATATTTGATGTTTACAAATTGTTGATTACAGATTAGAGATATAAAGAAAGAAATCATTCACCTAAACAAAGAAGCTCAGAGCACATTTAGTCATGAGAAACAAAATGCACATAAAGCTTTTAAACCTAACAGTTGATGCTTATCTTCCTTTTGCAATTAGCTAAGAAAACACTTCCAGTCAGATAATATGAATAGATGAGGGAACAAGTTTATCATCCTGTGTTTAATTGTCCATGGTATAATGCAATAAATCTATATTCCAAGGAACTCTTTGGAATGAAATTACTGAATATATTTCAGAGTTCTGAAATTATTATTGATTCAAGCATGTTTTTACCAAATATTACATATGCAAAGAATACTTCATATTGGCAAGCACCTGGGTGTAATACAATAATAAACTGCAGAATGCTATCAATAGCATACTTTAAGGCCATAACCTCCCATAATTAAAAAGATGTGTCACATTTGCAATCATACTATTTATTACATCCTATTTCTCAGTAATACATGCAAACATATTTATTTGTTCCTTCATTAGGAGAAAAGAACCTTCATTTCCTTTTACAGATTTGGTGATAGATGTTGCAGTGATTTAATTTGTTATAACCTGTCGTCACTGGAGTTTGTTTGGGTTTGCCTTCACTGTGAAGTAGTAGAGCAGGATCTTGCCTTTAAATCCAGAAAATTAATCACATGGGTTTTTTCCTAGATCAGGCACCAACTTGATTTCTCTTAGTCTTCTGCTGAATGCCATCACTCCTCTGCTGCTGGCACTTACCATAGTAAAATATCGAAACCCAGAGCAGTTATCATTTTTAAGAGTACTTCCTGCTTCTCCATGTCTCTTGTGCTAAGCTGCTTCAGAGTTCCCCACTTTCTCTTTTCTCCAGTCCTCTCCCTCAGCCCTCTGGAACTCTTTATCTCTTGTATCAAGAAATACTCCTCGGCAATTGCAGTGTATTTTAGCACTTCCCACTACATGCTAGATTGATTCCATCAACTCAATTCGCATAAGCAATCAAACTATCAAATGGCAATAATATTTCATCACTGATGATCTGGACTACATTCAATCTGTTTATTTTGTGATGTTTCAGGATTTATTATCGACGTTCTGAAATATACAGCCTTGTTGAAGCTGTTGTGTGCATGACTGTAAAGGTAATTTCTTTTTCACTGCAGATACAAATGCCACAATTTCCAGAGGTTACCTCTGGAAGCAGTCAGAAGAAAATTTTCTTAAAGAAATTTCTTCAAGGAAATTCCTTGAAGAAATAAATTTTCTACTTAAATAGTTGACATCTGTTAAAAGTTTTTTAAATATGTCACTTGAATCACAAATACAAATAGAAAAACAATCCTCAAAATGTTTGAGTTGAGGCTGTAGTATACTGTGTCTATAATGGTCAGATGTTTTTTAGCAAATTGATCAAAATATTTTGGTTTAACTTAACACTGTTTATACCACAAACTAATCTGTGAGCACTTCATTTTAGTCTTTTCTAATCAATTTTTGAAAATATTAATACACTGGGAATGTAACACTTCACATATTTTTCACCTGATACTTAAAGAATTATGGAATCTTCCTAATGAAATGAGTTTTCAAGCTGAAATTCAGTAGAACTACAGGAAAAAAAAAAAAATTCTCCCCAAAGGAAATGCAATTAGGGATCATCTTATTTGGTGTCTCCATGTTGATATGCTCTTCTCAGCTACCAAACGCTTTGCTTCTAATATCTCATAACAACCCTTTATTTATTTATTTTTTTTTTCAGGCTATCCAGGATTTTTCTCTTTTGCATCTTTATATTAACCTATTTTTAAATAGTGTAAATAATTTTACTGAGGAGAACCAAATCACATATGCAGCATTGTAAGGATGTTGTATAACTACTTTGTACTGTACATAAAACACATACTGTGACAAATATGACAAATACATGTAGTCAGTAAAACTGGATTTACTTGTAATCTAATGAGGAAGGGAAGGTTAAAAAAAAGTGTATGCAAATCAAATAAATTAACCATTAACATTTTAGTAATATAAATAGTTTTGCAATAAATTGAATATACTAAATGTACATAAAGAGGTGCAGCAGTTACTGTAAAATCCTTTGGGCAAAACCAGTATTTCCAAAGACACATAAACTCCAGTATAAATATGCAACACAGAACTGCCACCAGCTAACTGCAGAAATCCCTTTCATGATTGATTGGTTTCAAATATATTCAAAATGATAGAAATTGACTGCCTCTTGGGTTAACTAGCAGAGTAACAAATTACATGCCACCACATTTTAAACATTGGACTGGGCATGTTTAACTGAAAGAGAAACTGTTTTTAAGTCCAGTGTATATAAGTTGCTGCCTCATAAAAGCAAAATGTGTTCATATTGTTAAATGCCTTATATGCCTTATTGTGATGCCAGTAGAGGTCACTAACAACTGCTCAGGATCACTTAGATAGAGCAGCTCCAGGTTCATGATCATTTATGTAGATGCAAGTCAAATCATAGTGAATGTAATAACATTTTCTGAGCCTTTGTTTTCCGAATTTGCTAATGCTTTTGTTTCAATAAAGAGAATGTTTTGCTGCACTTTCCATTTGCTTGCCAGGTGATTTTAGATGACTGTAAAATTTAATACAGGACACTAAAGCTTACTAAACCCTGAAAAAATGTATCACTTATAATACAAAGAAAAAGAGTTAAAAAGAAAAATAAATAAAAATAAAGAAAAGCACAGTTTTTAGTGTGTATGATCTGCAGAGCTGATATGATAAAGACTATTAAGAATAGATCTTATTACAGAGTGATTAATTGTCAGTGTGTCTGTATGAGCCGGATTTCCTGTGAAGGACTGGCATATAGTCTTCTATATCAGTCACCAAAGAAAACCAAAATGGGCTTATGATAGCAACATCAGAAAACAACAATTTTCTGTGTTGTAGATAGTTTGATCTTTCTTAAGTCTTAAATATTCATAATTTAGAAATGCAATAAGAATATTAGGGTTTAGTCAGCTATCTGCAGGTGTAACTTCTAAAGTTATATTTCCAAATGTCCTCTTCGGAGTTTCGTCATCCTTTCAAAAAACCTAGAGTTCATTTTTTCTTAAAGATTCAGAAGGCAACTTTCTGACCCATGCTGAACTTTTAAACTCATCAGCTTCCTCAGTAGGCTCTGGATTCATCAATTTACTTAGCAGTATGCCTACCTTTTCTACTGGGTCTGGCTGGGCTAGAGTTAGCTTTCCCTAGCTTTCCCTGCAGCAGCCCATACAGTGCTGTGCTCTGCACTGGTAGCTAGAACAACATTGGTATCACACCAGAGTTTTTTCTATTGCTGGCACAACACCTAGACTCCCTCCAACCCTCCCCAAGAGCCATTAGGCAAGAAGTAGGAAGGGGACATCACCAGGGCAGCTGACCTAAACTGATTATTCCATACCATATGATGTCACACTCAGCAATGGGAAGGTGGGAAAGGGGAAGGAGAGGCTCTTGTTATGGAGACATCTGTCCTCTCAGACAACCACTATAGTTGTTTGCTTTTTCTTCTCTCTGTGCTTCTGCAGAGCTTTTTTGTTTGTTTGTTTTGTTTTGTTTTGTTTGTTTGTTTTGTTTTGTTTTCCTTTCCCTCTTCCTTTTCCCTTTAATTCAATTATCCTTATTTCAATCCATGAACCTTTGTTTTTTCTTCCCACCATACTTTCTTCTCCCCCTCTTCTTCTGAGGGGAAGTGAGAGAGCAGTTGTGGTGGAGTTCAGCTGATCGGTAAGGTAAAACCACCACACCTTTAAGTAGAATGAGAAAATTTACATTGAACAAAATACTGAGGCTTTAATAAAGAAATAAATAAAAATAATTGTCACATTTTTGATTTTCGTCATCATGATCTTGGTGATTCCTGGGAACTCTAGATCATGCCTCAATCTACAAAAAATAAAATAAAATGAAATAAAATAAAAATGAATAAAAGGAACAAAGTGTTTTTGTCACTCTAGAGAGAAGTATAGATCAAATACATAACTAGATACCATCAGAGAGATAAGCCTAAGGAAGACATTGAAAAGCTATAACCTAGCATGACAAGTCTTAGTACTTCAGAGGATATAAATAACTTGATAATTTCTTCAATACTTAATTCTCATAATACAGAAATGTGACCTTTAAAATTTAACAGGTATGTAGAGAGGACATCTTTCAGAGCTGACTAGTGATAGAAGCTCACCACTTGCTTAATATTCATTCTGAGTGGAAAAAAAAATAAAAATCAGCCAACCAAACAGGCAGTGCCTCATTCATATTGAGTCAGACGCTAACGATACCTTGAAGTACTTTATATTTCAGAGTGCCCCTTGTATCATGTATGGGACCCAATGCCAACACCATGTCTAAGTTAGAAACAGGCTGGGCTCCTTTCTTTTTCATTCCCTCTTTTCTGTCAAAGCACTCATCAAATAGTATGATGTCACTTCAGGATAACCAAAAGCTAAAGCATATTATTAAGGTCATTCTCAGTGTTTTTTCTAATGCTGAGCAGTGCTGGCACAACACCTAGACTCACTCCAACCCTCCCCAAAAGCCATCAGGCTGGGGGGGGGCAAGAGCTGGGGAGGGAACATCACCAGGGCAGCTGACCTAAAGGGCAGCTGACCTAAAGGTCAGCTTCAAAGGCCTGTTGAACATTGACAGACTTGGGGCATCAACCATCCTTCCAGAAAGCCTGGTCCTTGGTGCTTGACCACCCTCATGATTTTTTCCTAATCTCTAGTCTGAACCTCCTCTGGCACAGCTTTGTGCCATTTCCACTCATCCTATCATTGGTTACCAGGAAGAAGAGACCAGCACCTCCCTTTTTTACCATTTTTGTTGCCCAAATAGAAATACACTACTCCCCCAGTTGTGGCCCTCTAACTCAAGACCAACCAACCAAATATTTATCATTAATACTAAAAACTGAGACAAAAAAAAAAAAAAAGTGTTAATTGTCTCCACCTTTTCCTCCAATGTTTTCCTTAGACCTCCTCTTTATGTTGACATACCTAAAACCACCCATCTCTTTTTTAGCAGCACTCTAGCACCGCTCCCACCATTGTCAACGCAGGTTGAGCTTTGGCTTTTCTTGTTTTCTCCCTTCAAGTGCAGCTCTCTACTCTCCTTGTTAAGCCTGACCTTGCTTCCAGAGATCACGTTTTCTTGTTCCATGATGAGTTCCCTGTTAAGCTAAACTGGTCTTCTGCCCCTCTTGTTTGACTTGAGACACAGAGGGATTGCCTGCTCCTGTGCTTTCAAAAGGTGGTTCTTAAAAAGTGCCTGGTTCTTCTCCAGCTCTTATGGACCTCTGAACCCTTTAGAGCAAACTCCCAAGGGACCCTACTAACTAGCTCCCTGTGTAGCTTAAAGTTCGCTCTCTTAAAATTGTTTTGCTCCTGAACATTGTACTGCTCAGGGTCAGTACTAGAAAACCTGACATAAAAGTGGTGGTACGAAAGTGACAGATTTCAGGGTTGACACTGTCATTATTAATTTTTAGTGAATAATTCTCCCAAGATGTCCAAGAAGGACATCTGTGATTTTATCATATTAATGTTTGACATATTTCAATCATTTTGACTGCATCTCCTTTCTGGAATCTTGTATCTCATTGTCATGAAAATGTATGACTATTTCCAATGCATCAATTACATGTACTCTAACACTTCTTACTATAACTAAAACAGAAAAATATGTTTTAGATTATGTGCCTCCAATTATAATGACTTTTATGGGAAATTGCATATATTTGAAACTGCAAAATTTGAACTTATCTCCTAACAATTTAGTTTTATATCATTTAGAACAAACTTAGAAAATTTTGTTATTATCTTTTCATGCCTGATTCCAAGTTGTCCTCAATATATCAATCTAGTTGTGATATGAATCTTCTGTTGAGATAACCCTATACCTAAATTTCAGAAAAGAGAAGAAAAAGACAAAGTGAACGCCCACACATGCTCTTTCAAAAAAAAATCCTCTACTAGTTGATATTTTTTATGTACAAAAACCTAGGGAAAAAAAGTAAGGAAAAAAAGAATATATAATTTTTCCACCAGCACAAACACAAATGTGTTTGTTAATGACTTTCACTCCTAAACTCCCTATGTGCTATCTGCAGACAAAATATCACAGAAATCACAGAATTTCTAGGTTGGAAGAGACCTCAAAATCATCGAGTTCAACCTCTGACCTAACGGTAACAGTCCCCACTAAACCATATCCCTAAGCTCTACATCTAAACGTCTTTTAAAGACCTCCAGGGATGGTGACTCCACCACTTCCCTGGGCAGCCTGTTCCAGTGTCTAACTACCCTTTCAGTAAACAAGTTAATATGTCTGAGATTAAAATACCTTTTAATCAGAAAAGAACAAATTACTACAGGATTTAAGGTCCAGAGCTAGACATTGGTCTAATGATTAACTATTAGATCACCTTTACTCAATAAGAGATGATCATCAGATCATACCCTATGCCGTGATTACATGCAAGGGCTGTTGATAAACATGTGTTGAAAATTCATTACAAATTGTTCACAGGTGATTAATTACATAGAAAAACAGGGTTCAATCTACTACATCCATTTATCACTTCATTTTCCCCATAGATGGTGGCAAACCACCTCACTAGAGATTACTAATACAAAGGATGGTTATGAAACACTTCATTCCAGTTATTGACAAAGTTATTTAGACCAGATGCTCAGCCATTAGGATACACTGGGGAAATTAAAAGTGTTCAATAGTCCTCAACTTCATATTTTTACCAGTGATAGTGAAAACTTGTTTGAGTATAATATAATCATCTGGGGAAACTCAGTGCTTCTACATATACTCATGCTCCATAAACATATACGTTTTAGTGGAAGATCATTATGGTCCTAGGTCACCAATGGGATTAATTCACTGAGTCTGTCCCATGAATCCTACCCACAAAACCTTCAAATTGATAGTCCCATTGAAGGAAATGAAATTCACACTGGGTTGTAGATATAGAGACAATTAATATAAATACAGTTAACATTATTACAGGTTGGGTAGTATAAAGGGTTTAGACTTTCAGATTAACTGTTTACCTCCGTGATCATTTGTATTAAGTAGGCCAAGCAAGTTAGAAGGTTTTGCAAACTACTTATGTACGTTGTCCTTCACTGAAAAATTAGTGATGCAAAATTGAAAGATACACTACCTAATAAGCTCACCAACAATAATATGATATATGTACACAACACTTATTTTACCTTTACATCCTTCTTTGAATAGCCATTTTTAATGAGAAAGAAGTGGCGACATGTTTAAATGACAAAAAATGACTTTATTTAATCTTGTTGAGGGAGACAAAGAGTACCTTCAGAAAGCAGTGACAGGTATGATTTGCTTCAAACATCTGTCCAAGCTCTAGAGTCTTTCAGTGGTGGACAAGGTAAAAAAATCAAATCATCTTAATGATATGCTACCAAAATACAGAGTTCTTAAGAAAGGCATCTTGCAGCCTTCCTTGGATAATGGTGTTTTGGAGTGACTGGTGTACTCATATGAACATACTGCTTGCATAATAGAGAAAAAGAAGAAAAAATTGCTAACTGAAGTGAAAGCATGAAAAAACATTAAAAGCAAAAATCAATTACTTTAAAAAACAACCAATTCTATATATTTGTTTGGAATACCTTAATACCTTAATAAAAGTGCTTCTATCCAAACATTCATTTTGATTATGATTTTTTTTTTTTTTTTTTTTTCACTAACAGGATAATCTGTTATTTTGTAGAGAAAAGGTGTCCATTCCAGGCTTTCTTGGTTTCAGAATGTATATTCCAATAGAATCATTTTGGGAACAGAGCCTGTCTGAATTATTTTGTGATTCAGCAATCTAAACCACAGCAAAACTATCTTTGAAGTTGTATTTATTTCTTTATTTATTTTGTTTGAGTTATTCAGAGCTCCTTCACATTAGGAGTCCCATAGGACTGCCATGTCAGCATCTGGAAGGATTGAAATGGTTTTGAAATCCTTGCCAGAACTTGTGGCTGAGCACCCAAATCACATTCAAGACCAGAGTTATTGATGATGTGAAAATACGATCTCAGTCAGTTTAGCCATTTTTAATAATTTACTTTCTCCTTTTGAAATGCTGTGTCTGATTTCCTAACTTAGTTGCTGAACAATTATTCACTAGGGTTTTTATTATTTTCGGTTTTTATATTTTAACAGTTCTCACCTTGGCAGAGCAGTGACTGTGATAAAGTCTGAAACTCTGTAGCTGAGAAGTATTTAGGAAAAACTAAAGTACCACAGTGGCATTACAGGATAAATAGTTTGGTCTTAAACATCCATCTTTCACTGACAAATGGAGTCCAGTTCACTCTGTTTCCAGCACACTAGGATATTTTCCACAACTACTACATTTACTTTACACTAATAAATACCAATGCCAGAGGAACTACTCCTGCTAATAAAGCTACATTTAAAAGGTAGTAAACTGCAGAGATTATAGTGTCATGGTTAAGAACTCATCCTTGTGGATACTTTCTTATCTACGTGAGATGCTTTCTTCTCTAGGTGAGCTTCATTATTTAATGCTCAGGTGAGGTACCTGGCCTCCTAAATAGCTGACTAGAATCTGGTTTTGTCCATATGAATATTTAATCCATTATTACCAATTGAAAAGTTTTCAGTTTTTATCTATCTAAAATATCCAGCTTGATTCAAGCACTCCTTGATGTGCAGGTACAATTTCTTTCAACAAAAACTGAGTGACATGAGTGAATTTGTCCTGACATCTCAAGGCAATACTGTAACACAAGGAGGCATGTGGCAAGTACATTCTTTCTGGTGTTATCTCATGGACAGGAAAAAATAAAAAGGACAAAGTACGTACCTTGAGAAGAAAAATTGTAAATGCTAAAAAAGAACAAGATTGGTTCTTAGGTGCTGAGGTGGCCAAGCTTGCCTCTTAGTTTGCATTTTCCTCCCAGCTAGTTTATATAATTCACTGCTTAAGTAATTCTATTATTATTATTTAATAAGAGCTCCTTGCCTCGGGCGACTAATTCTGCTCTCCTAGAGGGGACCCTTAGGGTCTAATTCAAGGCTAAGAATTCACTGGAATGATGGGCAGCCAATGTGATGCTCAGCACTGAGCAAAGTGAATATTTGTGACAGTGAAGCTTTAATTGGAGCTGACAATGTTTGTTTCTTAGAAAGAAAATTCATATGACAAGGATGATTCCATTTATAACTTACCCAAACCTAATCTTCTTCCTAGAAATGTGTGTTTCCCTGTGTGTTAGAAATACAGTAACCTCTTTTTTCATTCCTTTTTAGACAGATCAGTTATCAGCAATAGGGATATAGTTGAGATATGAAATTATCATTTTATGCTGTTTTCTATAGTTATTGAGGCCTCACCTCAAGTGCTGCATGCAGTTTTGGACACCACAGTGTAAAAAGGGCATGAAACTGTTAGAGAGCGTCCTATGAAGGTGGTGATGGGTTTAGAGGGACCTGAGGCACCTTGGTTTGTTCAGCCCAGAGCACAGCAGGCTGAAAGGAGGCCTCATGGTGGCCTGCAGCTCCCTCATGAGGAGTTCTGCTCTCTGGGGACATTGACAGGACCCGAGAGAATAGCTTGGGGCCCCAGCTCCATGGCACGGGATGGCATGGGACAGGGGAGGGTCAGGCTGGGTGTGAGGGAAAGGGTCTGCACCTAGAGGGTGGTCAGGCACTGGGACAGGCTCCCCAGAATAATAGTCATGGCACTGAGCCTGCTGGATGGAGTTCAAGAAGTGTTTGGACAATGCACTCAGACGTAGGATGTGTTTTTTGGGTGGTCCTGTGTGGAGCCAGGACCTGGACTTGATGACCCCGGTTGATGACCCCACTCAACTCAGGATATTCTATATTCATTTGTTTTATACTCAGTTCACATGAATAACTCACATCACAGCTTATATGTTCACACAATCTTTTCTACTTAGAGATTAATACTTATTGACTTTCATCTAAATTGTGAGCCCTCAAATTAGGCAAAATTAATTAAATTAATTTAACTAAGTTGTGTGGAAAGAAAATAATATGAAATTGGATTAGTTCACAGCTTTAGAAAATTCTGATAAGTTCATAGACTTCTCTCAGTCTTTTTAAAATCTTAAACATTTAATAAATATATGTAATAAATCTTTAGATTTACTTCATATTGAAGATGGAATGAAAGAATATAAGATTTGCATAAATCTGCACAAGTATACCTCTTTTGGGCATGGAAAAGATACTTTTGCAAAAAATTTGGTGAGTCTTTCTTGATCTCTGCTAAGGTCTGATCAATTCAAAGATCTATTCTTCTAAATGTTAATAATTTTTTTTTAAGGGAAAATTAAATGATGCTGACAGTATTCCTAACAGTAAATCTGAAATGAATGTTACAATCAAAAAGACTTGTAAGTTCACTTTTCTAGAAAAAATAGTCTGTTCAGTGCTGTTACAGAAACTGTATCAGAAGCCTAGAGCCTGGATTTTACTCATTATTCCCTAAAAATATAATTTTGAGTTAAAAGAAAAAAGAAGAGAGAGACGAGTTAGCAGCTGGGGCCTACAATATGTGAAACCTTGAGCCATTACCAACTATCATCCAACTATCTTGAAGGGTCTTGTTGCAGGAGACCTGCACCATTAATACATACTGCTGTACCTATGCCCAAATATAACTTTGTTCACTCCAAGGAGTGGGGAGCTTAGTCAACTAATGCAACCATTAAGGCCCTCTCTTTGCAAAATTAGGCAGTCTTTGGCAAGCAGTTGGATAATTAAAAGTAAATCCTTTATATGCCACCGCAGCAGGACTATCAAGGACACAGGAGTAGACTAAGCATACAAATTTATATTTCACTTCTCTGTGTGTTCAAGATTCAAGGAACCTAATGTGAATGATGCCATTTGCGTAAAGTATAATAAAAATATCAGTATGATTGTCAATATTAATAAGATTTATATTGCTTTTTTATATGCCAAATTCTGGCTTGTCTTGGAAGCGCGTCAGGAGGGTTAAAGGGCAAAGCTGTAGCCAGAACCCCAGTAAAGGGGTTAACATTACATCCTCCTATCCTGATACTTGATAACAAGGCAGTAATACATGTATATGATATTCTGCAACTTTATGGGCTGACATATTAATGAGGTGACTGTTAGTAAGATATACTTCAACTAATACTATACCTTGGATAAAATGCATATTTATTGTCTTTAAGATTAAAAACAGTAAGTATTGTGCTTATAAAAATAGCATCTTATATTTTGGGTATGTTTTTGAAATATTTACATTTATACATATATATGTATTTTATATATATCCTTAAGCTCATTCAGATGCACTATTGATCATAACATATTAATGTCCTTTTTTGTTGTGATCCAATCATACTACTAGGTTAACACAGCAGCTTGTGCACTGTGGATATTAGAACACTTGTGCAGTATGTTAGAAACTGAAGTGGCTTCCTGCTGTTGACAAAGGCAAAATCCCTGTGCTCAGTATTCAGATATTTCCATATATCCTCCATGTTATTTAGTAATTCTCTACAGTTAATTTCCTCCACTTAATCATGCAACAGGAGATTTGCATCTCAATTCCTATCAATAGAAACAGAAAATAAGATAAAACAATTACTTACATTTATCTACATTTTTATTATATACATTTGTTGTTGCCCATTAAAATGTTTATGCCTTCAGTTTTAAACTGAATGGAATTTTCTGGTTTCCCAAGAAGCATCTTCATCATATTAGTTATATAATTTACTTGATAGCTTATACATATTCACATATATAGTCATAGCTTGTAATTTTTTGTTACATCCCCGTAAGTATGTTTATTTATTACATCTTTTTATATAACAGACAGTTTTGATCAATGAAGTCTAGTTTATATGTAAAACAATCATGTTCATTTAAAGTTTACTAAAAAAGAGGAAAATGCAAATATGTATTACATATAATGTCTTTGCCATATTAAAAGCAAAGAAAGGTTATGCAGACAAAAAACAATAGCTTTTCAAACCTTATTATTTTAGCTAAAATTTTAGACAAATATTGGTCCTGCACCATGCCATTGTTTATTTATGACAAAGAGGACATCCTTATTTTTAAAAAATAAATAAAAAAAAAAAAAAGAAAGAAAAAAAAAGAAAGAAATAATAGGTACAATCCAGGCTCCACATTTAAATGTGTTCCCTAGGAAAATGTGCTCTTGGTAGTGTGGTGGTTTTACTCAGTTGGGCAGCTGAGCTCCACCACAACCACTCTCTAACTCCAGTTCCTCAAAGGGAAAGGAGGAGAAAACACGATGAAAAAGGCTCAAGGTTGAGACAATGACAGGGAAATCACTCAACAATTATTATCACAGGTGAAACAGACTCAGCATAGGGAGATGAACGCACTTTATTACCTATTACTAACAAGCTAGAGCAGCGAGAAACTTAAAAAATAAATCAATCAAAAAACCTTCCTCTCATCTCCCCTATTTTAAGTCTTCCCCCAAGAGATGTAGGGGCACTAGGAATGGGGGCTGCGGTCAGTCCCTGACACTCCACTTCCTCTGCTCCTTCATGGTCACTCTGTGCCCCTGCTCCATGTGGGGTTCCTCTCAAAAGATGCCGTCCTTCCCAAACTGAGCCTGTGGGGGCTGCCCACAGGCAGCAGCTCTTCAAGAACATGGCTCAGTACCACGGGGTCAATTTGTCAGGAGCAACGGGTTCCCCATAGGAAGCAGCTCCCACCAGAACCCCTGCTCCTGCGTGGGCTCCTCTCCATGGGCTGCAGCTCCGGCCCAGGGCTTGCTCCTGCGGGGGCTCTCCATGGGCCGCAGCCTCCTCCAGGCCACATCCACCTGCTCCACTGGGGCTCCTCCACGGGCTGCAGTGTGGAGATCTGCTCCACGTGGGACCCATGGGCTGCAGGGGGACAGCCTGCTCCACCAGGGGCCTCTCCACAGCCCTCAGGGGAACTTGTGCTGTGTGCCTGGAGCCCCTCCTGCTCTCCTGCTGCACTGGCCTTGGGGACTGCAGGCCTAGTTCTCACTCCTCACTCTCCCAGCTTCTGTTCCCAGCTTCTGTTGTGAAGCCTTTTTTTTTTTTTTTTTTTTTTTTAATCTTTTTCCCCTTTCTTAAATCCATGCTCCCAGCAGCACAAGCATCCCTCATTGGCTCAGTGGAGGTCCCTTTGTAGCTGGCTGGAGCTGGCTTTGATCTGACATGGGGCAGCTTCTGGATTCTTCTTACAGAGGCCACCCCTACAGCCCCTGTGCTACGAAACCTTGCCACGTAAACCCAAAACAGGTATCTCTGTTGTGTCAGATCCTGAAAACTATGAGAAAACCATGCTTCTCTGGACTCACCTTGTATTTCAACAGGTTTCACAGAAGCCACGAGAAACAGTTGGAATGTTAATAGTGTAACCTGCTAAAATCCAGAGAAGGAAAGGAGCTGCATGTCCTCACTGGCTGAGACCATTACTTATTTTATCTTTGAGAATCCTCCTATCAAACAGGATTACAGCTCTGTATGATACTTTTGTGTCTTAGTGGTTACCTTGAATGGTCAACACAGGAGTGAAATTGTCATCTTGAGAAATGCCAGTTGATGTATTTGAACCTTTTGAGCAGGATTCACCATTGCTTATAGTTCTATTGACAACAAAACCCCATGGTAAAATATGGCATTAGTTGAAAATATTAAATCTGTAGAGATAGAATTGATACATGGCTTTGGGAATCAGAGCTACAGAAAGCAATTCAAACCTTTCAAGATATGTAGTTTGTTTGCCATGGCAGACCTTGAAATACACTGGGACACAGACTCAAAATAGGCCTGAGATCAAACAAAATATATGTATTTTTAGAAACCACGTTACTGGTATTGTTTTGTTTCCTAAAAAATAGGAAGATTAGGTAAGTATTGCTCGTTTGTTCATTTGCTGAGTAAGTGTGTTAATGGGAACATATTCAACACTTTTTGAATAATTTCTTATTGCAGATTTGTAAGTGCTCAAGTCTTCTGACAGATAATTGTGTTTTAAAGTTTAAATACTTCCATGATGAATTTTTGAGGCAGGTGGTGGTTTGATTAAATTTTTAAGAGCCCTGATTATGCAAAGGATATGAAAAGTATTGCATACATTTGTAAGCCGTTTCTCAACGAAATTTAAATACATTCTTCTTCAGGAAGAATATCTGGGGGCTTTGAGTGTAAATTCTTTTTTTTTTTTTTTTCTTTTACTGTGTAACTGTGTAGATGTGTTTAGGTGACTTAAAGGTAATTTAATTTATGACTAATATCTCAAATTCACCTTTGTCTGAATGCAAAGTTTTGGAAAGCTTGAAAAAGTTTTTTGTTTGCTATTTAGGATTTTTTCTTTTTGTGGTGGTCTAGCAGTTTTGTTTAACATTTTTTTCTTAGTGTGAATGATTTAATTACACAGATTCTCTTAATCTAAAGTGATCTTAATGTTATTCAGACACTATCGCATAGCAATAATCTCATATATTCACATATAAGCAAACCCGATTAAACTGTAAATTATCACACATTTAAATATCCCAGTGGAAAGAATTAGTGAAAGAAATTCACCGAAGCAGCTGCTTCATATGGAGTATTGTGCAGACAACACTACCAACTCCAACCAATGTCCAGACACTACAAAAACTATTTAAAAGCCAGGCATGGATCTATAGATCGTCCATGATTAAAAGATGTACCAGACATCACCTAAGTGTGTTTTCTCTGTTCTCATGAGTCTTATCTTGACTGAAATCAGTTAGAGATAATGTTTACATGAAATGATCAGACCAAATATCAGAGTCCAAGATTGAGGTTCCTCAGCATATTGGAGCCATCTAAAAGTTCAGTGACCAGGCAGTAATTGTTTTTCTGTATCTCTTTACAGTAAGTGAAAAGAATAAAACACCTTAAAAATTCAGTTCCTCCCATCCCTTTAATGCTAAAATAGATATATGGACTAAAACACTATCTGAAGCTAATAACTTTAAATGTTATTCTTGCAATGACTATCCTTTGAGTGTGAACTTATGTTTCTTTACATAATGAAGAGGGAGGGGATTCCCAAAGAGAGATTAGACATCTGAGAAAGCAAAAATAGTCTTGATGTAGAGATTTCCTTGAACCAACTAGATTGTTCTAGAACCAGAAAGAAACCTCTAGGGTGGTTAAGCTAAGAAGCAGACTGCACAATAACATTGGCAGCTCTCAGTGATGTCCTCAAAAAATCCTCAACCAGGATACCATCTATGAGCAAAATGCTGATCCCTTCCTCACACATCTATCTTTACTTTATGAGTAGTCTCCTTAAACTTCCTACAAACATCACAGAAAGAGCACACTGCAAATAAAAAGCAAGTCATAAAGCCAGCAAACGCTAATGGTGCTCCCTCAAACAGCAAACTCATTTGCTCCACAAAAGTTGCTAAGGGGCTTCTTTCATGGTTAAATTGTTGAAGTACTCGCCTCAGACCTGAATGAATGAAATTCAGGTTCTACTGAATTCACAGCTGAAATATTAAGATATAATAAATTGTTGTCATCCAGAGCTCCACAGATTTTCTAAATATGAATCTCAAATAACTGTAGCAAGTGGCCTGACATGATGCTCAGTGCTGAAAGAAATAACTGTTGTAGGATTTGCATTTCCAGGCTGTATTGGGAATGCATTTTTTTGCTTCTCATCTTGGTGTATACACTCCAACCACAATTCAGGCTTTTGGATACATTAAACTGATCTAAGAAATACCTACAATGTGTTGTATATCCTTATTTGTGTATGGAATGAGTTAGATACCTCTTGGCAAATAACATGCATCAAGGTGGCAGTTATCCCTGTAATACATGTATATGTTACTTGGAAGGCAATTCAGTGCCAAGAGTTGGAGGAAAATGCCAGATAATTTGTTTCTGGGGATACAAGAAAAGAAAGAGCATAAAAAATAAAACAAAAACTACAGAGACAGTAATTCTGATAATAGTGATGTTCCTATTCCAAGACAACTGGCAAAGCACTGAGAACAAACTGCCAAAGATCATGGAAACATCCAAAGAGGTGGACAAAAAAAGATTACTAACACAGTTCAGTACCAAGGATATTAGAAACCAGAATAAATAGCAAATGCTAAATAGAAGGTGAAAGTATGGCTGAAAAGAAATGCAAATAGTTCCCATGGGTGAGAAAATACACTTGTGTGAAAGAAAAAAAAAATAGAAAAAGAAAAAAAACCTTATTTTCTGTTTTTATTAATTAGTCTTAAACAATGGAAACTGGGTTTGCTTTTCTTTTTGTTGATTATTTTGTGTGTGTGTGTGTGTGTGTATGTGTGTCTTTTTTTTTTGTTTTGTTTTGTTTTGTTTGTTTGTTTCTTCTCCCAGAAATGTCTTTAGCCATTATGTATTTATTGAATCATAGAATGATTTAGAATGGTTTGGGTTGGAAGGGACCTTAAAGATCATCTAGTTCCAACCCCCTTGCTATGGGCAGGAACACCTCCCACTAGATCAGGTTACCCAAAGCCCCATCTGACCTGGCCTTGAGCACTTCCAGGGATGGGGCATCTATAGGTTCTCTGGGCAACCTGTGCCAGTACTTTACCATGCTCATAGTGAAGAATTTCTTCCTAATAACTAATCTAAACCTACACCCCTTCAGTTTAAAGCCATTACCCCTTGTCCTATCACTACGTGCCCTTGTAAAAAGTTGCTCTCCAGCTTTCCTGCAGTCCCCTTTAGGTACTGGAAGGCCTGGCCATGGAAGGTCTCACTGGAGCCTTCTGTTCTCCAGGGTAAACAACCCAAACTCTCTTAGCCTGTAGCCTTATCCATAGGAGAGGTGCTTCATCCCCCTGATCTTTCCTCTGGACCCACTCCAACAGGTCCACATCCTTCCTTGTGCTGGGGACCCCAAAACTGAATGCATTACTCCAGGTGTGGTTTGTAGAATACAAAGAGTTAAAACTTTCAATGAAATGTTTTCTACTTACCTTCCAGGAGTGCCTATGTTTCAGAGGAGAAACTATATTTAACATTGTGAAAAAGTAAAACATTTTCCCCTCAGAGCTTTTGTTAAAAAGAACTGAAGAACCTGTGTGGTCAAAACTCTGTTTTGACTCATGCCACAAAAACCAAAGCCACAAAACAAAAGGTAGACACATGATATGGGAAAAATAAGAACAAAAGCCTCTTGAGTCAAATAATCTCTGTGTGAGGTTAAAAGTAATAAAAAGACAGTCTTGTAATGTAAAATGCTGGGCAGACTTAATAAAAGGCAGTGTCATCTTCCTGGCATTCAGTATTTGCGGTTCATTTAGAAGATGGTGGTGATATAATTCTCAACTACATTGCAAGAGACCAAAACTTCACCAGCTCTGAATTTACAAACTGAAGGCTTTTAGTGCACATTCAGATGCTGTTTTCATCCATCAGAAAGTGGAGTTGCAATATTTCTGAAAAATGCATTAAGGGGTTTTGGTGGAAGTCTGCTGAATATTTCATTTTCAATCATCTAAACCAGTAAAATTACAAAAGAATGCCTTTAAGCTGAAAATGTAGTTTTACAAGCAGAACGGCTCATACTGGGAAATGACCAATGCTTTTCTTCCGTTTTTGTGTTTTCAAGAGAACACTTTTAGCAGCTGGCTTTGCAGTTTTTATTTTTTAGTGTTCTATAAGATCCTGTTTGCTGAAAAATGCTGCCAGTTACTGGTCACATAATCTGAAGACCATACACTTTATCACTGATTGGCAGAATAAGGATTTTTTTAAAAAAGCTGCTGGCTCCAAACATCTTTTTTGCTACATTGGAAGCAACTAGAGATGGTAGAGTATGCAATGAAGTAAGTCAAATATATCTAGGGATGAACAAAGTTGGCTAATTGTGATACCTAGGAAAGGCTGTTATCATAATGGCCTCCCTCCTTCCTTCCTTCCTTCCTTCCTTCCTAATCCTGAATTCAAAGCTTGATCTTCCATTAAGTGCTGGAACAAGGAGTTCAGCAGTTTCTCATTTGCAAGAATGCCCATTCATTTTATAGGTTTCATGCGGATTTTTTTTTCATATTCTTTTCACATACCTTTGTGTTTTGTTAGAAGAAAGAGTAAGCAAGTACATGTAATGTATCTTCTTTGTAACATTTCATTACTCTGTACAGCTCAATAAAATCTTGTCCTAATCACCTCAATACTGAGCAGTCTTTACGTACTTTCAATGTATTCCTTGCCTTTTGCCATATATTTTTGAGGTAAGATAACTGAGAATGAACAATATTACATCAGGCCAAGAGAGGAAAAAGTGTGACAATAGTATTATAATTTTAAATTTGTTTACTAGATCTTTAATGCTTTCATGTTTTGTTTGTTAATACAATGAAAGATCTGTGAAGACTTCAAGGACTTACTTTTGTAATACGAAGTGGACTGTAAGTAGGTTCCAGCATAGGCCTGACATTGTATTAAAATTTCTTGCCTTCCTCTCTACTGTTGAATGTTCATTTGCTCTCATGACATACTTGATTTAAGTGCAACTAAAAACTATATTTTAGTTCAACCCTAAAATAATACAGCTAATAGAAGTGTAGAAAAGCATACGATCTCTAGAAAGGAACAATGAATAAACAGATGAGGGCACAATTAGAGGTCATCTCCCTCCGCCAAACAACATCAACTAGGCCTAAATCATCGAGATGTTTTCCTAAAGGTTCTTTAAAACTCCGATTAAGAATGCTAAAGCACTTTTGCACAGGCTTCCCCAGTGTTTAACTCAGCTAATAACTACAGCAAATGAAGTTGCAGCTCACTGGTACTTGTTTCACCCTAGTGAATATGTAGTGCAATTGCTCTTTATAAAAAATGCTCACTAAGTATTTGAAGACTGTCTTTCTTCAGTCACCTTACACAGAAAGACTGAACTTTCCAACCTTTTCTTATAGAAAAACACACTAATTGATCATACTGGCCCTGGCCATCTGGAAATTAGTATTGTATACATTTATTAGATCTATCTGGAATGTCTTACAGTCCTATCTGATCATCATTGACCTAGAAAATGTTTATGCTCTTGAAAAAATGTTCATTTTTCCTGCATAACATTGACTACTTACAGCCACATTGACTTTAAACAATATACCTAAAAATATCTATTCCAAAAACAAGTACAGGATCAGGTTTTAAAATGCATGCCATACCTGGGATATGCTACTCTGTGGAATTTCCACATCTTAAGTTTCCCAGTCCTGTGTTTTCCCTTTGTCATTACACAATGCTTCTTAACATAGAATGCCAGATTTTTACAGAGAAAATTCATTGCCCTAAAACCCATGAAACTTCAAAGCATAGAGAATACCTGCAAATTCTGAACATGTATTCTGAAGAACCCATAAGCACAAGAGCATAAAGAAGCAATTATTATTGCTTTTCTCAGTTTTCTTTTACCTGTAATGTCAAGAAAATTTTCTTGTCTTTGGAAAAAGTGAACATGCTGCTTTGAGAATTCAGATGTACAACAGAATACTGGAAAAAAAAAAAAAAAAAAAAAGTTCATAGAATAAGAAAATATCTGCAAATCTTTGCCTTCAGGATTTCATGGTAGCAGAAAAGAAAGGTTTTTGAGACAAATTGTGAAAGAAAACTGATAAAAGATATGTACATGGAAGGATTACAATGATCTGAAAAGTGTAGCAGTCTTGAAATACCAAAAGCTGCTCAAGGCTTTCAGTGCTTAAGTTAATTCAGCATGATAAAACCATGAACCAAACAAATGCTTTCTTATACATTAGAAAATTCTCTGGGCTTTAGAAAAGAAAGCCACTGTGGCTTTAATGTTTTTAATGGCTACATCATCTCAGTGTAGGAAATTTTTGCTTGTTCTTATTCATTTAAAAGTTAAAAATAAAAATTAAAAAAATGGTGGTGGTGAATCTAAAACATTTTCATTAGAAATGTAACTTTTGATAGTCTGGAACTAGAAAAAAATAAATAAATCTTTTTCCTTAATCTTAGACTATTCTTTGGCAGAGAAGGGAGCTTTAACTAACACTTGTGAATAAAGGGAAACTAAAGCTGCTTTCAGATGGCTGCACAAAAGAAACCATGCAAACCACACCATGAATGGGAGATATACAACATGATGTATTACTGCAGGAAATATCACTGTGTGTGTACCAGGCAGAAACAGAGAAAAAGAGACCTCAAATTGTGAGTAACAGGAGCTCAGCAACTGGAGACACAGTAAGAAGAGAAAAAAATAATTATCTGCTTCTCAGTCATCATTATTGTCCTTTCCACTCATTTCAAAATATGGACTGATACTGTAAAATGAGTTTACAATATCTTAAAGTTTAAGTACACAAACCATGGTCCTAAAACAGTGGGCCTGATGCTTGTACAAGTCTTCCTTCCTTGTACTCAAGGAAGACTTCTGGAAAAAAAAGACTTATTTCTCAACTTCTGATACTCACATGTTTCAATCCATCAGGATTTAGTACTTTAAACTCATCTCTGATTCAGGCTGTGCCAGGAAGAGTCGCTCAGCTCAGTGTCTGCCTAGTTTCCTAAGATAAAAAACAAGCCCTTGATTTCTTCTACACTCTTCATAACTGATCTGAACAGGCAGAAAAGTTTATTCTGAGGATGTGGAGCTGCCCTAGGCCTCTACCAAAGAGGACAGGAACTGCTGATGCAAGGGATCCTTTTTCAGTATATTTTTGAAGAAAGGAATAAGAAAGTCCTACTCAGTTTCCTTCTGTTGGCAAACGCTGACTGGGAGCAAGATTTCTTTAACAGGAACCTCCTGTCGATAACATTTTTACCGATTCTTCTTCTTCACATGAAAACCTTACCTAAAGGCTCCCCCTGAGATGGGGACCCCCTGTGTAGAGCCTATGCGAATAGAAGAGATGAACAAAGCTCTCCTGCTGATAGAGAGAGCAGCACAGAATCATATCTTCTTCTGCATGGCATGAAATACACATTGGCCTGGGGTTGTGATAATCTCAGTGATAGCTGTCACCTTTTATACCTCCTGAAAATCTATTCTTGTGAAGCAAAAATCACTTCTCCAAGTATTTCATAACTGAGATTTTACAGATGTGGTAGTACCACGACATTGACTTTATAGATAGGAAACTGGAACAGAGGAATATTTATTAATTCACCTAAGGCTGCAGAATGAGTGCAAGGTAAAGGAGCAGAATTCCAGGAGTGAATTTACAGCAGTAAATAAAATAGGACTAAACCCATTCTCTGTCCCTCTGGTAAAATGCACAGCAAGGCTTAATGGTGGCTGAACTCTTCCCCCAGAGAACAGGGCAGCTTCAGCATGTCTATGGAGAACAGTCCTTGGCTGTTGATATATAGCTATGTCCAGGCACTCTCTAGAAACACGATAGCTGGCCCAGGTCAAGACCATGTCAAGTAGGGACAGTCAAGAAAGCCAGTATTTTTGTGTGATGACCAGAAACAGGGAACATATTCTTGTGTTAAAGCAGCAAATTGTGGGAAAAAAGACAAAATACTGGGCATCATCTACTGTTTTAACTCCTTAATATGAGGATATAGACAGGGTGGAGGCAGAGGTACACATTCAAAGGACTAGAGTCAACAGACACAAGCTACAATAAAAGAAATTCCTATGAGATATTATTATAATTAAAACTATTTCCATAGTGTGGTTAAAACATTTGAACAGGGGGCCAGAGATGTGACAGAATTGCTACCCATGGAGATTTTCTAAACCAGATCAGACTTTGCCATCTATTGCTTGGTACTTGATATGTATTTCAGTCTTTACATTCAGTTGAAGTTTCATGCTATGTTTTGGCTGCAGTTGTCCAGTACTTTTGTTTGAATTTGTACAGAAGTACAATTCTAATTCTGCTATGTGCATTAGAAGCAGCTACAAAATTACTTTGCTACTAAGATTCCTTGTTTTTGGCAGAGATGGCCAGCAGTCAAGATGATGCATACAGACCATAAAATAATTTTTCTGTATCACCTGAAATGTAAGGCTCTCAGAAGACAAACCCAACTCATGGTGTAGTTTTATGTGTCATAAATATGAGCATGAAACAGGTCAAGCATGGAAGTCAGGTCAGGTCTGAATACTGCAATATGACTGCAATGATGTGGCCCTCAAATGTGATTAAGAAAAAAAAGAAGAGCCTTTAACACCTGAAGATGTACTCACTATTTTATACCCACTGGCATGTTATAATGCTGGACTAAGAATATTTAATTTGAATCTCAACTCTCATTCTGTCAATTTTTTTTTTGTGTCTGAAGAATGTAAAAAAGAGTGGAAGGGGTGCTGGCATGTTACAGATCCCACAGTAGTGCCATAAAATCTTAGCTGACAAAACACGAAGCTAATGAATTGATTAATGCTGTTATCAGAGTAGGTTTACCCTTAGAAAATTCAACAGATCAGGGCACTAATTTTATGTCTTCTCTGTTAAATGAGGTATGCAAGCTTTTAAAATTCCCCCTTCACACACAGTTTTGTATCAGCTAGAAACAGATGGGCATGTAGAATACTTTAATCAAACACTTAAGCAGATGCTAAGAAAATTCATCAGCAGTGAACCAAAACATTGGGATAAATTGTTACCTTTTGTTTAGTTTGTCTATGGGGAGGTCTCTCAATCATCAATCAGCTGCTCCCCACACCTTTCCAAAAATGCTCAGAAGGCATGAAATGCTCTGAAGTTGTGACATTTGCAAATTACCCAACATTGGCAGCATCACGATTTCACCCAGATAAGATTCTTTTTAATTCTGTTGTTCAGATAGGTAAATCAAGGCCATGATCCTGCAGATAGATCCACATAACTGGAAGGATAGAATATGTACATGAATGACAGCAACAATCAGAATTCAAAATAGGGAATTTTTATGAAATATTGGGACCTGAGACTGAAGAAGGTGGACAATTCTCAATATAAAAACAGTGACATTGAGACAAAAATACCTATTAGTCACTATTATGATCTTCTGAATGGACATACCATTCTCTAGAACAATTGAGAGTAGTGTTAGGATAGGAAACAGATGGATTTGCACATGCAGCAGTATCCTGGTGAGCTGTGAGTTCATTTCCCAGATCTGACAATTTTGCTGTATATCCTGGCTAGCTTATTCATGGCCAGCTCCACAGACAAGATGTTTTAATGCTCAGGGTTGCTAGATTAAGGTTAGGCATGTTGGTCTGAATTGACCTCAGTGAGGTTAATTGAGACTCCAGTAGTCCTAGAACAATAAACTCTCATACCACTGTGCATTTGGTAGCTCAGGTTTGTTCTTACACTAGTTGGACAGAGTTGGATATCTAGAATGTATCTCTGCATTTTGCTGGCCAACAAAAGACATACAAAACACAATGAAATCTTTCAACTATTTAATTTTCAGTAATGCACTGTATCTGGCTATGCAGGATCCTATCTGGCCACTGTGAGAAAGTTTAATTGGTAATTAAGATGGCTGTAGAAATAATGAAATCATGACAAGCAAAACCATATATATACACCTTTAGTCTTTAGGAGCCCCAGTTCTGTTGAGAACTGTGGATATGTACAGAAGTCTATGAATGTGAAGTATGCATTAACTTAGATATAGAGAGTTCAAGTTATCTTTTCCATACAGGAGGCTGTTGGTGAAGTTTTTCAAAATGTTTCTCAAAATCTAAATGCTATATGGAAGAACAAAAATTGTTCTACATTGCTCTAAGATAAACATTTCAATTTCTATTCTGCACACAAGAAGAAAACATTAGAACCTTTTTCTTTTTTAAACTGTGTATTTTTTTAGAATTTATATCCAGTCAAGTTTTGTTCCAAAATGTCATATGGAAATCAAAAAGTTCCTTTCTGAACTGTTGTTCAGAAACTGTTGTTCAACTGTAACAAAATGTTGCAAGAAGACAGGGAAATATTAACTATTTTAATTTCAGAAGGCAAATTGAGAAATGGATGAGGAAAAACTGACTGTTCAGAAAATATTTGTGAATGATTCCTGAATATTTCAGGTTATTATGAAGTTGTATTTGTGTCAACTAGATAAAAGCAAAAATAAAAGTAAAACCAACACCATGTAAGGAGCCATCAGGCTGTTAAATCCAAAGACAAGTTTTGAAAGGAAGTTTTGCATCCACCTCCACATAAGGATTTAAAAAAAAAAAAAAAAAAAGTGTGAAGAAAGGAGATACCTTTCAGAAAATTTTAAAGACATCATCCTTCCAATCAAATAGCTTCTTCCCCTCCTGTTTTTTTTTTTTTTTTTTTTTTTTGTAGCTCTGTGAATGTATGCTATATTGAGAATATCCATTTTCCTTTTCTCCTTTTTCTTCATGTTTCCCTTCTTGATGTTTTCCTTTCCTTGTCATTTTAAAATGCAAGCCTTATGAGAATTCTGAAGTTAAATATTTGAACTTTGTTTACAAGATCACAGGATTTACTTCTTTTTCATCTTTTCTTTGCCTCATTCTATTACTTAATGTTATCAGATTGAATAGGCTTTTTATTTCATTTATTTATTTATTTATTTTAAATGGCTAAGAAGAAAAAGCAGAGGGGGGAAAATAGATAAAATTTAAAAAAATATATGTTACATAGCAGGATTGTGGCCACCTCAAAAAGAGTTGTATAAGAACATCTGCTTATCTGTGATAAATATTATCTTTGCTTCTTCCTAAGGAACTAGGTCAGTCTCAGAGGACTTGTGAGCAGCCACTTCCCGCTGTGAAGAGCTTAGTGCAGCTTTTAGCAGCGTGGCTCACAGTAAAGTTATCTGCTATGCTGCTTTGAGCTTGAAAATATTTTGTTTTGCGCTGCAGTTCCACAATCTAACGCGGTACTCCTCCTCTCTAAGCAAAGAAAAGCCAGCAGAACTCTGCCTCTCCATTTCACTAGATGCAATGGGAAAATGGATCTTGCATGCCATGACACAATGCTGAGGGATGGTCTCTTGTGCACAACTTAAAGTCAAGGTTAGCATAGGGAATATGGCTGTCTTCCATGGGTCCCTTCTTGTAACGTGAACTCAAAAAAAAAAAAAAAGAATAAGAGAAGAACATTATCTTACACATAGACAAATGTAATCCTTTAAACTATGTGCAAATCACTTGTCAAAATAGGTCATTTTATGTCCTGTTGCAAGTTATCAGTTAGAGTTGTTAGAGTGTTGGTGCAAAAAAATATAATGAGTCAGGAAACATTTTATATGACCGAAACAATAATATTCTGTTAATCACCCCTAAAATTTAGAGCTGGAAGAAATTTTTTGCTTACATCAATGAGCTTGATGTTGACCACCAGCATCTTCACTGCCTTTCTTCCATCAGAACATTTTGTTTGTTTTGGCAGTGGTGTTAGCCTTTTCTCCATTTTATGCAAAAATGTCTTTGTATGAAAGTATTGCACTTTGTGTATAAGAAACTGTGAAACAGTGTAAAAATGTTAAACTAGTAAAGAACTAAAAGCATAGGGGACAAATTATTTATAGTAACTGCTTGGATACAGGGAATGTGAACCAAAACCTGACCTACAACCCAGCACCTGACAGCTTCACAAACACTTCATAATCCACCATATATTTCTATCTGGCACTGCATTAAAACAAAAAAGAACCATATGTATGTGTAGACTCATCCGTTCTTTTTTCAGTGAATTCGTATATCTTGAAGAGATCACAAGGGAAGCAGAGGGAGTTCATACATCTAAATACGTTTTAGGTTGAGGTTATATTCTATGTTATGTTATCGGAGAGAGATCAGAAGTGTTGCCTGATTATATGTGATTTGGAGTTGGAAACCAGGCCTATTCAATGTACAAGTTATTTGTACTCTTGATCAGAGTAGATAGATAACCATCATTGCACACATTGCACACAACATTGCACACTGGAACAGGCTCCCCAGGGAAGTGGTCACTGCACCGAGCCTGTCTGAATTTAAGAAGAGATTGGACTGTGCACTTAGTCACATGGTCTGAACTTTTGGGTAGACCTGTGCGGTGTCAAGAGTTGGACTTGATGATCCTTAAGGGTCCCTTCCAACTCAGGATATTCTATGATTCTATGATTCTATGATCATTACAGTCCACCCCAGAGTAGATATAGCTTCTCTACTACCTGTTATTGTCACTCAAATGATTTTCTGAATTAGATTATAGATATTCTTGGTCAAAGACATATTTTGTTTGTTTTTCATTTGTTTGTTTTCCCAGGGAATTCTGTGGTCAGTGTTATACAGTGGATGAGACAATGCATAATGAGAAGTGACCCTACTACGAGCCTGTCCAGTTCACCTAGGAAGGAGCTGTTATTACATGTACTAAAAAGGTGAGATTCTGAAGTAAAACCACACATTCCTTTTTGAAATTTTCATCCTGTTAATACATTTTCCTCCTTTTATAGGCAATGCTGTGTTCAGCATAACATTTATTACTCCCTCTCCATGTTATGCGCTTCTTTACCCAAGAAGTCTTCATGATGAATGAAGATCATGAGATCTGGTTACTTCTTAAGTAACCAGATCTCACAATGGTTATCTTTCAAAATTCACAACTCTGCAAGCAAAGGACAAAAACAGAAATAAACCCCTGAATACCTGACTCTTTGCTTTAATTGCACATCCCAGGCTTTTATTTTAAATGCCCAGAAAAGTTACCTTTATTATACTGTTTAGCTTAACTGTTGCTCCCAGATTAACATCTAATTTAAAAGCAGCTATCATTTTCCCTTTGTAGAAATTATTTTTCATAGTAACAGCCTTCAAAGTAGTTAAAGATATCCTTGCTATAAAAGAGCAATAAATGTTTGCAGATATGAATTGCATTATAGTTTATGGTGATTAAAACATTAAACAGGACTTGGTATTTGGTCTTTGAGGCTTTTGCAGTAATTTGAAGCAGGCAGAGCTAACAGCAAATAATGATATTTTTGTCTTCCTTATTCTCAGGACTACAAAGAGTGACAGAGAGAGCTAATATCTTTTTTATGAAGAAACCTAGAAGATACACTATACTGGGTTTGCTGTTATCTCCTCCTTCACCTCTAGTGTGTATTTCATTAACTACTCTGGGTGGAACAGTGCTCCACCAAAGAAGGGGTTGAGATAGTGGATCATGACATATTTTTAAGAAAAGAGAAAAAAAACAATGGAGCATCCATCCTATACATTTTTTTTATTTTTTTTTTAAGCAGGTATAAAAAGTTAAGTGTATTGTGTAAATGGGCAAGTCTCAGGCATACATAAACCTTCTATAAATCACGTGGTGGTTTTGTTGTTGGTGTGTTTGTTTTTAAATTATTTTTATTTTTTAGGAAAAAAAAAAACAAAAAACACGACTCTATAGATATCTTAACAAAGAATCTAAATGATCAGGTTGTTGCCTCAGAAAAATCCTGGAGGATATCCATATGCTCCCTCTGGACACAGAGGGACATCAACATAGAAAAGATGTATTCTCAGCAGCAGTATATACTGAATGAAACTCCTCACTAGAAGAATTTAATCTCTATCTATGCCAGGCAGTAATCAGTTCTAAAATATACTGCATAGGGATGTTTTTTTTTTTCCTTCAAGGTAAGCCATTCTTAAATATATATGTATATATTAAAAAAAAAAAAAAAAAAAAAAGCATCTTTCTCCCACAAACATTCTGAGACAGAAAGTGATTTCATCTTTCATCAACACAGCTTTTACTTTGTACTGAGCTTGACTAGAAAACTTTAGACAGACAGATACAGTTAAAAATGATTGTTTTAGAGTTCTTGCTTAATGCCTTCCAGATTAGGCATTTAACTTGTTTCTGGCTTGGTTAAAAGGTACAACTTGAAGAGACAACTTCAGAGAAACAAAACACAACTAATTTCAGGCATAAGGATTCAGTCACAGCATTGGGTAGATTTCCTGAACACATTTAGCTATTCCAGGCTTTAGTCTGTACTTTAGCATAGTGCTTGAGATAAGTGTATATGGGCTTTTTAGAGAAATAATTACTAATAATAATAAAAACAAAAAGAAAAACTTCCCTAGCTGCATAGACACCACAAGAAGCAGCTACACGTGCTGTGGACTACATGCCGTGACTCAAATAAATTTGAAGTTGGTGGGAGTTTCTCAACCACATCTGGAGAGTGTTGGCATGGGCTCAAAAGCACACATTTTGGGTGTTTGAAAGTACTTTGAACAAGTAGAGTATTATTACAAGAACACTCACAGGTTTGGGCTGACTGTACAGCTCAAGTTGTGATAATCAGTTATCTCCCCCATCCAAACACATGTAATCAGAAAAAAAATACACATATTAGCAGAAACAGGAAAGGAGAACAGTATTAGGCTAACTTTGTAATGTCTCAGAGAACTCCGATCAAGAATGGCTATTACAGGTGGCTTTCCCACCTTTTCCATCATGCAGGCTGTATTTGTAACCATTTATATATTCAAAACCTTGCTGTCTACCTAGGACTTGTCTTTAGTATTTAAAAGATCAGATGTAATGCTGCTTTTTTTTTTTTTTATATATAATTGAAAGCTGCAGATTAGCTTTAGGCACTTTATCCTTTTTAGATCAGAGTTGTTCCAATGTTTCTGTTTCTAGGCTCAAATCTACAGTTGTGAGGATAACTGAGTTCTGTAGCTTGTTTCCTCATTTTACATTGCACTTGTGAGGTTTTATTATTATTTTAATTTCAAGTGACATTTGGGTAGGCTAGTAAAGCATAAGGATTCCTAACCTTATGAAATTTATTACTTTCCGTCCTAGTTTCAGTTAGGACAGTTAATTTTCCTCCTAGTAGCTGGTAGGGTGCTATGCTTTGTATTAGGATGAGAAGAGTGCTGATAACATGCTGATGTTTTAATTGTTGCAGAGTAGTGCTTACACCAAGCCAAGGATGTTTCAGCTTCTCACTCTGTCTTGCCAACAGACAGGCTAGGGGTGCAGCAGGACAAAATAGCCAAAGGGGTATTTCATACCATCTGACATCATGCTAAACAATATATAGGGGTGGCTGGCCAGGGTGGGAGGCCTGGATGCCCAGGGTTAGGACGAGCATCAGTCAGCAGTTGGTGAGCAATTGCATTGTGGATCACTTGTTTCACACACATTATTAGTATTATCACCATTATTATTACTACTACTATTATTGTTATTATTATTCTCCTGTTTTAGTAAACTGTCTTTATCTCAGCTCACAGGCTTCACTCTCCCATTTCTCTCCCCAATCCCAGAGAGGGAGGGGGGAGGGTAGCAAACGGCTGTGTGGTGTTTAGCTGCTGGCCGGGTTAAACCACAACACTTGTCATTATAGAATCTTTATTTTCAGAGATTGGTACAATTTTTAAATAGTTTTCAAAAAGAAATTTGACGCTATTGTAAACATTACCATAAAATAGCTGAATGTCAATGAAATTATCATTTGGAAAAAACAATTGTGCATCTAAAGAAAAGCAAAGAAGAAATTACCATCTTTAAGATTGACATATCTTAAGGAAAATTGACATATCTTAGGATACTCTAACAGCTATATTTAGGATATTACACTCCATTTCTTGTTGATGCATTCTTCAGCTTCATTGCTCCCACCCTACTCTTCCTCTGATGTTTCCTCCAAGGTTATAACAAAAATTTACCCAAGTTTTCTGTGTATGGTTTATTATATTCAACATAATATACTCAATGATTAGAAGAACTTGCCTATATAAATGTAAGGAAGATTTTTTGTCAGGTAACTGTTTATCACAACAGCAGGACTAATACCTATCGTACTACCAGCTTTGATGACAGACATTGGGAACAGGGGAACTACTTTTGATGGCTTTATTATTTTTAGCGTAACTGAGATCTCAAATGTTACAAGATCAGTCTAAGTTTTCACTTGCCAATTTTGGTTGGAAAGTTTTCTGGTTTCTTGGGTTTTTTTTTTTCCTCTCAGGAATAGCTCTTACAACTAAACTGAAACCTGACTTCACTAAGAATCTGAATTATTTTCAACATATAAATAATTCATAGCTGCCTTTGTTGCCTTTTTCATTTGAGAGGTTTTTATCTCTATGTAATTATAGCAGTGATCAATAGGCATGATTATTAGAATTGCAGTTGTTGCTACCAGATCGTATCTTGTCCTACACAAATAAACCATGACATTTCTGTTGGGCATACACAAAATTTTTGGTCAAGTAGATCTATTTTATCCCCAAAGAAACAATTCAATTTTATAATAAAAGAACTTTTGCAAGTCTGAGATACATTGAGTGATTATTTAATGTATCACCCTACAGTTCTTTGTAGAATCAGATTCATTGTGAAGATGTATGTAGGCAGCTAATTCTAAGAGGAGGTGGGATTTTTGCTATAAATCTCATAAAGGCTAAAGCTTGAGAAAATAACTGACTTACCACTTTCATTGACATGTTGAAGCAAGTATGTGTGGAAAATTTGAGCTTAGCAATATTTTAATATATTTTTTTGGCTCACTTAAAAGGTGACTACCATGCCCAATACAGTAGTTTCATAAGTTCAAGAAGCCAGAAGCAATCACACTCTGTTGCCCCTATGTTTATTGGATTACAAACAGAAGCCAATAATTAAATGCAAAGCTAGTATCAGTGACAAAAATGAAAGTGAACAATCTCTGAAAAGAATAATTCTGAAAGTTAGAGTTTCTATGGCAACATTGACTTGGACAACCTGCTACAACAAATAAGTCTATTCCTTTGTGGTGGGGGATGCAGGTAGTGAAAACACTGGTAGAATGAAAACATGGACAAACACCTACACTACCTGATCAAGTATGCTCTGACGATATATGAAAATACATGCAGATCACCAAACAGCAGGTTTTTGAAGGTGTTTAGAAAAGAAGTAAGAAATAGGCAGTTAGGTACATTGCAAGCTCTGTACATTAACAACCACATGGAGTATAAATCAGTCTATACAAACATATGCCTCTCAGGGTCATACATTGTTTACTTACCCTATACTGCTTTCACTTTTTGTTTTAAGGGCTGTTCTGTAGTCAGCTTCAGAATTTACTCCGTTCTTTTAATCTTGTTTACTCCAGACCTCAGGTGGATTGCCTTCTGGAAACAAACATTGGAACATTATCTGAGAGGAGTTTACTTGCATGTGATTAGTTACTTCCTGCATCTGAGTTACACTGTAAAGCAAAACAAGGTTTAAAAACCCATTGCAAGGTACCTTAGTCAAGATCTTGCATCTCTGATATATCTCCAGTGGGAAAACTGCCTCTACATTCCTGAAGTTCTGCTAAAGTTCCCAGGGAGAATTCAATAAGCATAGCATAAGACACGCATGGAAATATCTAAGTGTAATGAAAAGCATCTGAATGCCAAAAAAAAATTAGAATTGTAATTTTGAGGTAGTCTCCCATATACCTGTTTAAATCTCCCCAAAGTTTCAGTATGCACTGCATCAAGACAGACACAGCCATTGAAGTCATTATAACTTTCCCAAAAGAAGGTCTAAAATAAGGCTACTACCACAGTGAAGTTTGACATCTTTGTAAGCTAAGAACTCTGAGGTTCTCACCTCAGCTCTTTCCCCTCCTTTCCAGAAGTGTCATCTGAATTCATGTAATGGCTCCAAGATTGACTGTCAACAAAATGAGCAATAGCCTAACACTGTAACTCCTGCCAGTAAATGCCAAGGGCAGACATTATTCCTACAACAAGGGAACATTTTCTTGCATTTTAGTGTGGGAAGATGACCTTCATAGTCTGTGAAAATTGTCTCTACATGGGTGGGAGAACTACATCTACTTTCATGGTGATGCTGGGTGTGAGAGACACGGCAGTTTAACCACCGAACCTTCACAACTTGCCTGTAAAGACATTCCAGTTTGTTCTAGAGTAGACCTCATGACATTTTCAAATTAAAATTTTACATATAGCATATACTGTAGAGTGTTACCATGACCACATGCATCTCCACAGAACACTGGGACTGGCAGATAGATGACTCCTTCCTCAAAAGCCCACAAATTTTCCTGTCACAAAAACATGGTATTTGTGGACAAATTAGTCTCAGGCGGACAGAACTACATATAAAAACATTCCTGCGTGGACCGTGTTTCAAAACCATCCACAGAGCCAGGATACAGCAGGAACACTCTGAATTCTGCCTGTTTCCAAAGCACCTCTTCAGTTGAGAAAAATAATATACCCATTTTGAAAGTGTTTTCTGCATAGACAGTTCTTCGCTTCGTTGGGTTAGAAACTGGCTGGATAGCCGGGCCCAAAGAGTTGTGGTGAATGGAGCCAAGTCCAGTTGGAGGCCAGTCACTAGTGGCGTCCCCCAGGGCTCGGTGCTGGGGCCGGTCCTCTTTAACATCTTCATCAATGATCTGGATGACGGCATTGAGTGCACCCTCAGTAAGTTTGCAGACGACACCAAGCTAGGTGCGTGTGTCGATCTGCTCGAGGGTAGGAAGGCTCTGCAGGAGGATCTGGATAGGCTGCACCGATGGGCTGAGGTCAACTGTATGAAGTTCAACAAGGCCAAGTGCCGGGTCCTGCACCTGGGGCACAATAACCCCAAGCAGAACTACAGGCTGGGAGAGGAATGGTTGGAGAGCTGCCAGGCAGAGAAGGACCTGGGAGTGATGGTGGACAGTCGGCTGAATATGAGCCAGCAGTGTGCTCAGGTGGCCAAGAAGGCCAACGGCATCCTGGCTTGTATCAGAAACACTGTGACCAGCAGGGCTAGGGAGGTGATCGTCCCCCTGTACTCGGCTCTGGTGAGGCCGCACCTCGAGTACTGTGTTCAGTTTTGGACCCCTCGCTACAAGAAGGACATCGAGGTGCTTGAGCGGGTCCAAAGAAGGGCGACGAAGCTGGTGAGGGGCCTGGAGAGCAAGTCCTATGAGGAGCGGCTGAAGGAGCTGGGCTTGTTCAGCCTAGAGAAGAGGAGGCTCAGGGGTGACTTTATTGCTCTGTATAAGTACATTAAAGGAGGCTGTAGAGAGGTGGGGGTTGGCCTGTTCTCCCATGTGCCTGGTGACAGGACAAGGGGGAATGGGCTAAAGTTATGCCAGGGGAGTTTTAGGTTAGATGTTAGGAAGAATTTCTTTACTGAAAGGGTTGTGAGGCACTGGAACGGGCTGCCCAGGGAGGTGGTGGAGTCACCATCCCTGGAAGTCTTCAAAAGACGTTTAGATGTAGAGCTTAGGGATATGGTTTAGTGGGGACTGTTAGTGTTAGGTTAGAGGTTGGACTCGATGATCTTGAGGTCTCTTCCAACCTAGAAATTCTGTGATTCTGTGATTCTATTCACCTTTTTATAAAGGGTTACTGTCTGCAAGGCAAAGTTTACAAAAGCAATGCTTAAAAAACCTGCCATGTAGTTTTTGGGTCAGATTTTAAAGAAATGCCAGAATGAATAAAAGGCAAAGAAGCAGAAAAGCTTGTCATTTTTAACCCAGAAAGTTGTTTTATGAAATCCAAATAAACAATTTCAAAGCATTTTATTTTGAGTATTTTTTACACTTACACAATGAAAAAAAACTACTACTGCTCCTTGAGATGTTAGAGGTATTAAGCATAAGATATACAGGTCATATGGAAAGGCTGTCTTACTCTTCTTGGCATCACAGACACTGAAATAAATTTTGCCTTTATCTTAATGTTCCCCAGTAATCCGACCATGGATATAATCCCACTCTTTAGCATCCCTCTTCTCCTCCTGTACTTGACTGGCTTCATTGCAGGAGGCAAATGTACCAATCTGCAAGAGAAAACATGCTATGGTCTCCCCCAGCTGGTGGAGATTTGGGTTGGGGTATGATGCACAGTTTCAGAGGTGATAATATACCTTAAAGCAAAACATTTGAGAGGCCTGTAGATCCACTTATTATTGGATTGCCCTACAATCTCATTTAGCTTCGCAGTACCTTCTCTTGTTCTTGCAGAATTACAAGAAGGATGATCAAAGATACAGGACTGCATTAGCATGAAGAGCGTAAAATAGGATAGTACTTTTCAGCCTGGAAAAAAGATGAGTGGAGATGTACATGACAGATGCTGTGAGTGGCACATAAAAGGTAAAAAGATAGCAAGTCATTCATTGTCTCTTTCAATAAAATGAAATACAAAGCAGGCAGATCCACAGTAAGTTTGCATTTTCAGTGTGTAGCTAAACTATAGTGCTTCTTGCCACAGGCTTTTGTGTATCTAAACTTTTAGATGCATTTAAAAAACAACTGAAGAAGTTGAGGACATTTATAAAGTAAATTAACCGTGGCCTATGAGTAAAGGCATTTTCTTTGGTTTGCAGGACTCTGAACAGTAATTTCCTCAAGTGGGGAAGATATACTCTGGAAAATAATCACAGCTTCTCCTGTTCCTGTACCTTTATCCTTTCATCAAACACGGGTCATGATGTGTGACAGCATATACATCTAGATGCACACTTCACCTGATGTACCACAGCCATTCCTATGGTGCAAAGCTGTGTGGAAAAATGCCATGTTCTGTCCGGAAAATACAGGGAAATAACCATATTTTCATGGCAGGAATACACTTTCCTGAATGCTTTGCAACCTGACATGGAGTCCAGAACAGTATTGAAGCATACACACTGATAAACAAGAATGAATTAATTTCCTTACATACATCATTATCTAAGCTCTGTATGAAGAAACCTTATCAGACACTATGTACAGTTAAAAAAAAAAAAAAGTATTGCTTGGAACCAGTAAACAGTCACCTAATCCAGGAAAGGCAGATTTAAAATAGGAAGGGTAGCTTCAAAATCCTGAAGGCACCTTATAGTAAGGTAGTTATCAATCTGTTGTTAGCAACTACTTTTGTATTGTAAATAATGTAAAATGTCTAATGACAGAGAAAAGCAGAGCCAACATTAGACTATTTTCTATCTTCTTTAGAAATGGATGAGCATTAGTACTGTATGCATTGGAGACCACCTGAAAAGGGATCCAGTAGCTGTTAACAATAGCATTCAAGAAGTTTGTTGCCATATGCTAGTTAAAGGGCTGCTACCACTCAGCAACCAGAGCAGCAGATTGAGGGAATACTTCTGGCACTATTATCCACCCTGCTTTAAAAGAAATTTGCAAATGAAATTCAACAGTAAGATTGCATAGGTATTCTGCTTTATCATAAGAATAGAAAGTACAGAATGAAACAATCCGTGGTTACTTCAGTATATCAAAAGCATCAGAATATACCAAATTTACTTAGAAATTACTGACAAAGTTACAGTTAATTGAGAGCAATTAGATCTTATGCATTACTGAAAAGAACGCAATATCTGTATTATTCTCTTAAAGACTTATAAAACCAAATTTCTCTCTAATCTGGAAAGGCCAGATCTACCTCAGCATTGCCAAAATTACATGAAGTGACAAGTACGCAACCACAATACCTCCTCCTTTCTCCCACTTTAGTTTGTTCTGTTTTCACATTTGTCTAAGAGCCTAACTCTACAGTATGTTAATATTTGGCTAGATTGCATACAAGTCAGTGTTATTACTGAATCAGTTTTTCTTCAGAGTTTTTGGCCCGGCAACTGACTTGCTGTGTTTTGTTGCCTACAATGTAGGTAGAATTCAAATAATGGCTAAATTGGAGGTACAATCATTGCATGGCAATACATTTCTTCCTGTTAGTACAAGTTAATAACCATTATCCATAACATACATAGCACACTGTTCTGGAACATCTACTGTTCAGTGATAAGACCTCATGTCTTTCACATAGATAAAGTTCAGTCAAATTAGGTTCTTCAGGATTCAAAACAAGATAACTGGCAGAACTATTCTCACTTTGTTGTATAGGAAGCTGGGTTACAATGTAATACACCTTACAGCTTCAAAAACTCTGTAATACTGTACTCAGCCTAGATTGATCCTTCTTTAATGAGGGTGCTGGGAGCCTGGAAACCCAAGCAATTTCAGCTTAACTATCCTGATATTGCCCAGAGAATTCATCAGTGCTGATGTCATCATAGAACGGTTTGGCTTGGAAGGGACCTTAAAGATCTGGTTCCAACTGTCCTGCCTTGTGCAGGGTCATCTTTTACTACATGAGAATACTTAGAGCCCCATCCAATGTTCTTTGAACGCTTCCAATGATGGGCATCCACAACTTTTCCGGACAATCCGTTCCAGTATCTCACCACCCTCATAATAAAGAATGTCTTCCTCACATCCAATCTAAATCTATCCTTTTTGTTTTAAAAACATTATTCCTTGCCCCATCACTATAGCCCCCAATAAAATGTGTTTCTTCCTTATAAGCCCCCTTTAGGTACTGAAAGGTCTCCCTGGAGCCTCCTCTTATCTATGCTAAACAACCCCAACTCTCTCAGCCTTTCTTCATAGGAGAGGTGTTCCAGCCCTCTCATCTTCATGGCCTTCCTCTTGATCTACTCGAAGTTGTCCATATCTTTCTTGTGCTGGGGACTCTAAATCTGACTACTGCTCCAGGTGGTGTCTCATGAAAGTAGAGCAGAAGGGGAGAATCACCTACTGAACATAGTTTTGATGCAGCCCAGGATACGTAAAGCTTTTGGAACTGTAAGTGCACATTGCTGGTTTACATTGTTTGTCATCCATTCCCCCAAGCCGTTCTCTGCAGGGCTGCTTTCAATCATTTCATCATCTAGTCTGTATTGATATTGTGGATTGCTCCAGTCCAGGTGAAGTACCTTGCAATTGGCCATATTAAACTTCATGAGTTTCACGTGGATCCACTCCTCAAGCCCATTAATGTCCCGCTAGCTTACCAACTGTACCACTGAGCTTGGTATCACTCTCAGACTTGCTAAGGGTGTACTCAATCCCACTGTCACTGATGAAGATACTAAGCATGCCATTTTATTATTGATATCAAAGGAAAACTTCACCAGCTGAGACAGGAAACAAATGTACTTATCTCCATCTAGTTGTTCAAGTGCCTGGCTTAAGCAAGTAATATAAATTGTTGTGAATGTGCATCTTAGATATTTTCAACATCACATACTCAGAATATGCACTAGTGACAAAATTATTGCACCTAACAAAGGAGCATTAAAATGAAATTCCAGGAACCAAGCTGCACAGGTGGATAAATCATCATGAGTTACCCTTTGGTCCAAAGAATAACTTTGAATTTATGAACTGTCCAGCTACCACCTCAAAGCTTAGCTTTTTATGCTCACAGAGTGGAAATATTGGAAATGACAGAACTGCTCTGCAAAAAAAGTTACTGTGTTTACATATGTCTGACTTAAAACATTTCAAAGAATCTTGGTAAGGAAGGAATTTGTTCCCCTGAATACCCTGCATTGTAGAGGTACATATGCCATTTTTCAACATTGCATTAATGAAAAGAACTACCAGAAACTAACTTTTTCTGTCTTCCTGCTAGGAAGACCTAAAGCCTCTGAAAGCACTGAACAGTGATTCATCTCTCTCCTTCCTCTTCTATCATGTTCCCTGCAATTTTGCTTCTTGATAATTTAATGGATCTTTATTCGATAGCTCTGGAGTAACCTAATCAGAGTTTAAGTTTCTGCATTTAAATGCAGAAAAAAATCATACAGTAGCTGTGTTCCCTAAAAAAAAAAAAACACTAAATATCAAACTTCAAATTAGCATGTCCCTTGATAAGACCTCAATCTGCTATATTCATGCAACATGAAAAAAAAAAAATCAATCTCAGTTCAATTCTCAGTGGACAAATATCTAACTTCAAATTTGAAGTGACAAATAACACCCTTGGCAATCATAGCAGACACTTAGGGATTAAGGTGAAGTATGGTGGCAATGCAATTATGTTTATATAAAGGCCTAACTACAATGCAGTTGCTTACACTTAAAACTACTTCAGGGTCTAAAACATCAATTACTAGGAAAATTATACATTTAGCTTTGTTTATTACAAAGTGAATGCTAGATGGATCAAGTAATAGTATGTTAAGCTTTTTGATAGTCTCTAAGGTCAGTTATTTTTATGTTTAGATTCCAACTACATCACTAATAGCTATGTACTTTTATTATCATATTATTTTGATAATACAGATTTTGAACACAATTAAGAATCTCACCTGTTCCCCATTCTTTGCTTTTATTACTTGTAGAAGTGGACTTTAAAACCTTAAAAACATTTCACTTAGGAGGCTTCTGTTTCACCCTTATTCCCTCTGATGAAAAAGGCCTTTTTGGAATACTGTGATAATTTACCTTCCATCATTGATTAGTTAATTTTTTAAACCCTATTTACCTTCAGAAGGAGTAAGATTGGATTTGGGTTATTTAAAAAACAAGCATGACTGTACATTCTCAGAGATAAATTACTCAGTTGGAGGGAAGAGCCTGGGAAACTGTCACTGCACAAGTGAAGTTTTACTTAATGATTTGTTCACATAACAGACGTGAAGTAGACATAACGCAATTGGAATAAAGGCTGAAGAAGTTTTTAACTACTGTCCTAACAACTAAGTTATAGGCATTTGACTCTAAGGTATTCAAATGGAATTGAAATTTTCTGCAGTATTTCTTTAGAAAACTGCAACCCCCAATTTTGTATTCACACAACCATGTTTATCCTCAAGATCAATGTAACATGAACACGTTTCATTCCCATTTGATATACTCAAACTTACTTTTAACTGACAGATAGCGAATCTCCATTCTTGTGGGCTCCTGCTAGTGAAATACATGATACAACTCTACATAGGAATTGGCTTTAATTCCTACAGAATTAAAGAATTCCCCTTCTCAAATAACCTCTACTCTAAGGCATCTGAACTCAACCTAGAGTTATAAAACATTAATAACTTATTTCCTATTTGGTTACTAAGCCTGAATTAATCCATTTATAAAGGGGGAATCAGTTTTATTTACATCATTAACAAGTCCTTGTGCTGCAGAAAGTTTAACCTTCAAATTATGACCCTTGCCTCTTAAATGGAATCTAGTGAGAGAAATCCTGTTCTGAGTCACCCACCTCTGTATTCATCTATTGTTGAGCTTTATCATATTTTCTGTCCCTTAATTTAAGCTGCAACAACTAAAAATTATAGCAAGGTTTTATCTCTGCCTCAATTAACATTTTAGGTTTTGCTTTGGGGTCTTCATTACAAATAAACTGTCAAACTACGTGATGTGCCAAGTTATCTGTATTTAGCAACCTATAATTTTAGGTTGTGTTTTACTGGCTGAAAACATGAGCCACTGACATCATGGCAGACAGAAAAGAAAAATGAACTTATATAAAACCCCCCAATAGTGTGCATTAATCTTACCTAAAATGCTCTGCCTGGCCTTTCGTTGAAGCATTTTCAAATTGATTAAACCTAGAGGCAAGCCTTTTTTTTCGCATATATTTTAAACAAAACCCTATACTGTTCTAAACTTAGTCTTAAATATAGTTGCAAACAAGTTCTTCTCATAGTCACATATCTGTACAAAATCCCAAGTTACACCAAATTTTATAATCTCAAATGTATATTATACTACTCTATATAGTAGTAAAACTACTATATAGTAGTTTTTTTTTTTGTTTGTTTGTTTTTTTGTAAGTTTCAGAGCTTGCCTGCAGTTACTTGACTTCATCAGATACACTAGAAAGTGTGCCTGAGAACGTGATTCTGGCTGTACTATTAATTCTGGTAGAGTTTGTTTAAAAATGTCACCTACTCCAAGTAGATCAATATATCTATATTACACTGGGAGAGCAGGGCATACTTCTTATAGTACCTTGAAAAAAGTGTAATAGTTTTTTTCCTTTTTCTGATCACTGTTCTCTTCCATATTACTCAAATTTCAATGGACTTCTGAAATACCAAACAGGTCACAAAAATACCTAATGGATAAAGGCAAGGGAAATAACCCAGGAGAAATATGTGGTAAGATGTGTGCAGCAACAGAGCCAAAGAAACCTTGAAGCCTAAGAAGCTCAAAGTGTGTGAGGTTATTGACAAATTGTTAGGACCTCTAGGTAGAGAGGAAGAAATAGAAAACTCTAGCCTGATGTCCTGGTGTCACTGCAACTCCACCCTTTCCTTGAGTACCACATGCAGTGACTTAAAAGCAAGACTGTATATTCTACAGCTGCTTAAAGGATTTTGGTGGTCAATGTAATTCTCATTGGAAATTTGCATTCAGAACTAACTAGATTTAGAAGTCACTTTAGAAGACAATAGACTGCTTGAGCCAGGGCCATAACTTAGGCTGAGTCCAAAAAGAAAGAAGTCATTCTATTTAAGACACTAGCTTAATAAACTTAAAATCAGTTACACTGATCTGAAGGAGCTGAGAAGTTTTCTAAACTAACAGATAAAACAACCCATGGAGCAGATCCTCTCATGGAGCAGATCCTCTTGGGAGTCATCATGCGGCACTTGAAGGGCAAGCAGGCGATCAGGCCCAGCCAGCATGGGTTTATGGAAGGCAGGTCCTGCTTGACGAACCTGATCTCCTTCTACGACAAAGTGACGCGCTGGGTGGATGAGGGAAAGGCTGTGGATGTGGTCTACCTTGACTTCAGCAAGGCTTTTGACACCGTCTCCCACAGCATTCTCCTCAAGAAACTGGCTGCTCTTGGCTTGGACTGGCACACGCTTCGTTGGGTTAGAAACTGGCTGGATAGCCGGGCCCAAAGAGTTGTGGTGAATGGAGCCAAGTCCAGTTGGAGGCCAGTCACTAGTGGCGTCCCCCAAGGGCTCGGTGCTGGGGCCGGTCCTCTTTAACATCTTCAATGATCTGGATGATGGTATTGAGTGCACCCTCATTAAGTTTGCAGATGACACCAAGCTAGGTGCGTGTGTCGATCTGCTCGAGGGTAGGAAGGCTCTGCAGGAGGATCTGGATAGGCTGCACCGATGGGCTGAGGTCAACCGTATGAAGTTCAACAAGGCCAAGTGCCGGGTCCTGCACCTGGGGCGCAATAACCCCAAGCAGAACTACAGGCTGGGAGAGGAATGGTTGGAGAGCTGCCAGGCAGAGAAGGACCTGGGAGTGATGGTGGACAGTCGGCTGAATATGAGCCAGCAGTGTGCTCAGGTGGCCAAGAAGGCCAACGGCATCCTGGCTTGTATCAGAAACACTGTGACCAGCAGGGCTAGGGAGGTGATCGTCCCCCTGTACTCGGCTCTGGTGAGGCCGCACCTCGAGTACTGTGTTCAGTTTTGGGCCCCTCGCTACAAGAAGGACATCGAGGTGCTTGAGCGGGTCCAAAGAAGGGCGACGAAGCTGGTGAGGGGCCTGGAGAGCAAGTCCTATGAGGAGCGGCTGAAGGAGCTGGGCTTGTTCAGCCTAGAGAAGAGGAGGCTCAGGGGTGACCTTATTGCTCTGTATAAGTACATTAAAGGAGGCTGTAGAGAGGTGGGGGTTGGCCTGTTCTCCCATGTGCCTGGTGACAGGACGAGGGGGAATGGGCTAAAGTTACGCCAGGGGAGTTTTAGGTTAGATGTTAGGAAGAATTTCTTTACTGAAAGGGTTGTGAGGCACTGGAACGGGCTGCCCAGGGAGGTGGTGGAGTCACCATCCCTGGAAGTCTTCAAAAGACGTTTAGATGTAGAGCTTAGGGATATGGTTTAGTGGGGACTGTTAGTGTTAGGTTAGAGGTTGGACTCGATGATCTCAAGGTCTCTTCCAACCTAGAAATTCTGTGATTCTGTGAACCCAACTTGATAGCAGGACACAGCAGACACAGTAAGTGTGGCTTACCAAAAAAATCTTGCTAAAAATGACTGATTAGCATAATAAGTTAAATTAGTGCTGTTTGGGAGCTTTCCAAGATAGACTCTGACTTCTGTCCTTCTGTCCATCAGGAGAAGAATATCCATTCCTAACAAAAAACACTATGAAGACTGTTAAACATTGGATGAACAATGTAGCAATTTTGCATTATAACTTCCAATTAATATTGTTTGACAGGCACCTGAGAGTTTTGCAGTGTTTTTCAAATATTAGTTTTAATACTTTGTAATAAAATTGTTTGCCTGATGTGCTGGCATAATTGCTTGGAGAGAAATTATGAAATTATTTCCTGAACAGTGAAGAACTGAAATCTTATAATAGCATAGAAGCATGAATAAACAAACATCCATGTATTTAGTACAGCATTTTAACGTAGCACATTATCATATATATCTCTATATATCATATACATCCAAAGAAACCCACTATCTTCCTTTGCTTTCCTGGATACTTTCCTAGAAAAGGTAGGAGTATCTTCTACTAACTTGAACTGTTATCCATTGTCCTTGCTACTGTAAGCAAGGAGAGTTCACCTACCCCTGTTGAGGACATGCTAGACCAGCAAGGAGATGCAGAGATTGAGGTCCCTCCACTCAATACACTGGCAATCAAGATGGCAGGGAAGCTGGGTTTTCTCATTTCTGTAGTTTTGCTTATGCCCAAATTGAGGTAAAGCAAACAAAATTGCTGTGAGCCAGAAAAAAGAAATTTGGATTTTTGAAATGCTAACAATCCTTTCATTGTTTTTGAACTTTGCTTTAGCACATCAGATTGGGTTTTGGAACATATTTTGGACTTCTTTAAATCCTTACCACACAACCCATCAGCTGGCAATTCAAACATTTATGAATGCTGATAATCATACAAGCTTACGTAAAATTTTCAAGGAGATAATGGCACTGTCCTTAAAGTTAGGCTACAATTTAAAAAGTCATGTAAGGTTGATTACTAACTACTTTAATATTAAACATATTAATGCTCTGCAAAGATGCTTCTAGAACTTAGCATTATTTTAAGTTCTTCATTATAGTAGAGCATGGGTAGAGGTACTGTCAAATATTTATATAGAAAAATTAGGAGGTTCCACATATCTGACTGTTGCATGAAATCTTAGGTTTCTGTGTTTTCTTTTGTTCAGTTGCCTAAACTAACGCCTCAATTTAAAAGTTATTTATGGCATTAAGCTGCATCTATTTTTTATAAAACATCAAATAATTACAAAAACAATTTATTAAACCACCACAAGAAAATGAATCAAATATATCATACAGGCTATTTTATTCAGATCATAAAAATTTGAACAAATTACCATGAATTAAACATTTGCACTTTCTTTTAATTCTGCATCTGCTATCAGACTTGATGAGGCAAGAATCATAAGATACAAAGGTGTTAGGAGGAAAATAATTATAATCAAGTTTAACATAGCCAGAAGCCAACACTTCATTAGAGCACAGCAGAAATTTTATGTTGATGAGAAGACATCTTCTGAAACAGTTTCACAGCTTTTAAAAATAAGAACTGTTTTTCCTTCTAGGCAAGCAAACAACAACAAAAGTTATTTTCCAAGTTCAGAGGACCTCCCATAACCTACATACAACTATATTTGGATTACTTTGCTTTCCACACAAGACCACCAGATCATTTCAGTAGCATTAGACTAGGATTTCAGATTTATTTCGCTTGTAGGCATCGCAATCAGAGCCACTGTTCCAAATGGTAATTGCCACATGACTAAGTTTTTTGCTTCTTTGGATACTGCTTGCAAATTTACACACTACTAGTTATCTTTTGGAATATTACTACATTCCATATCTTCATAGCCATGAACCTCTACCCTCACCCTAAAACTTGGCAGTCTAAATGGCATATCTTCAAGCATACAGGTTGATATGAACTCTTGCTCTTAGTATTAAGTGTTTCCACATGTCAGGCAGTATGTTAGTTTGAACACACCTCTAGACCATCTGCATGATTTAACAGCCACAAGATATATGCTGAGTTAATGGATGGCTAGCTCACCAGAAAAGCACATGAAACTCAAATTGGCCACTGGTAAGTACAAGAGAAATACATTTCATAAATTCACTAGACCAATTTGCATTGACAGTTGCATTCAGCCTAAAAAATGTACATTATCTTAACTAGGCCAACATACTTCCATTACATCTTGTGGCAAGAGTGGAATCAATGAAACATATTAGCAATCAGTGAAACACATTAGCAATCAAAGTTTGTGTCTATACCTTAACAAATTTTGTGTCTCAAGTTAGACTTCAAGGAAATAAACAGGGAAGGAAAAAATGTGTTGCTTAACCATCTCCTGTTTGAAACATAGCAAAGAAAAATTCAACAAACATTGCATTCTTAAGGTGAATAGGAGCTGAAGACCAAGAAATTTTCTTCTGGGATGGGAAATCCTTCCTGGTGGTGCTGGTAGGAAGAGTAGACATATCCAGGTTTTACTTAAGCAAAACCAAAGGAGCACCAGAGAACAGAAGCCCAACGGGACACACAAGCTATGACTGAACGGCTAATATAGTATGCGGCATGGAGAAAGGTACCAAAAGAGCATGCAGAAGTCACTGGTCAGAGAACCAGAAAATAGCAGAGAACCACTAGACACTATCTGTGTTATACCTGAAGCAACCACACCTACTACATCAGGAGTCTTGCCCACAGAGCTCCTGAGATAGGGTCACACTAGGAGCTAGCACTACTAACAAGACATTTATCAGGTGAAGATGCAAAACAGCAGCCCCAGTACTAACCCTCAGAAAAAACCACTCAGTCAACCACCTGTTAAAATTCAGTAAGTTGATTATCTCCATTTGAATTTTCAAAAATTTTCTACCTACCTTGTATTCCTTGTGCCTGTCCACACATCTCCATCTTGAAAAAAGGGTTCTATGGAAGATCATGCTGAAAGCTTGCTGAAATCAGGGTAAATGTCATCCACTGCTTTCCCATTGCCAAGCAAGATGGCAATTTCACCCTAGAAAACAAAAAGCTTGGTTAATTACAAGTCACCATTGATAAATCCATGTTGCCCATTGGCAGTCAACATCCTGTCCCTCATATGTCTGAAAACATCTTCCAAGAATATTTACTACATTATTTTCCCTAGAACTGAAGTTTAGAGACATTTATTTCCCTTCATGCTCTTTCTTGATATCTCCCCACACTCTAACAAGGTGTGCACAGAATCTGCCATTTTTCAGTCATTAGAAAACCTTGCCATCTCCGCAGTTCAACCAATTGCATTCCAATATTATTGAATAGCTGGAAATTGTTATCCCTATAGATGGAGATTTTTATCCCTTTCCATACCTCCATTAAGTAGAATTTGAAGCAGCAGGAATTATCAGCCATGCACCTGTATTAAGATCTCACATGCAAGAAAAGATTAGATTTAAATAAACTATAATTAAGGCAGATCTTGTAAACACAAACCTACTCTACATTCTGTGAGGAGATACAGACCATAGATAGCCAGACAATTCAAAAATATCTCAGTACTAGGAGAAAACTGGTATGAGTGTTAGTTATTGCACAAAAAGATACATTACACAGTAACACAACCTAGAACTATCTGAATAACTGACATGGGAAATGAAAAGAACAGGAAAAAAAATTCTTGAGGAAACAACAGATTTAGAAGGCTAAATTTTTGTACCTAGTATTGATCTCCACGTTTAGCATTTTTCTCCTATCAGAGCTTTACACCCAAGAAAATTCTGCACAATTTAATTTTTTATATTCAAGAGAAAATACCTATAAAAATTTTCAAGTACTTCTAAATTTAATCATTTTTCTTCTCTCCCCTGCCAGTACCACCCACCCCAAGCTCTCAAAAATTGCTTTAGTGAGCTGCTCTGTATTATATAGGGACATAGACTTCTCCCACTTCCACAAGCCTTACTTGCTAATTAGCTCTTAATTAAAATGAGCTGCAGCTGGTTTGAGACACTCCCCTCTCCCCAGACCCAATGCCCTGCTTCTAATTTCAGAACTAATAAAAATTCCCACAAGCTAACGTGGTCTGTATGCTTTTCTTGAGAGTGCATTCAGCATTTCTTTAGCACTCCTTTCCCCCTTCCCAGTCTCTGTGTGTATTTGAAGTATATAATTTTAAGAGTAGCTTTTTCTTTTTGCCTTTTTTTCATAGTTATTCTTTGCTGTTTAGGAAGTATTATTATAGGCAGTGTTTTTCTTTTGATTTTCTTTTTCCTAAATTGGAAAATTGTTTCAGTTTTTGATTTGATGAGATTTTAAGAGATGGAAAGGCTGACAATAAAGGCTTGCTAAAGGATGGTGCAGATGTCTTGCATGTTTCCCAGATACTGCTGTCAGTGTACTTTATCTGAGGCTTCTGATGTCTTGCTCCCCGAGAAATGAGCCAAAGTCCTGTCTTTCCACTCAATTCACTCACTTTAACCATGTTTGTTTTTTTTTTGTTTTTGTTTTTTCCCTGATGTGGACAAATGTTCACAAAAGATGAAGCTAAAGCTCTTAAACTGTTTGATCCTCTGTGGATTTGCATATGTCTGCAGGGATAAAAAGGCTGGCCACCATGTTAACTGTTTTTGTCGCTGTATCACTGTGTTTCTGAATATATGTAAGCTGAACAGACCTCATTTCCCTGTACTTGCTTCCTTGTTGTGTTCCTGACATTCTCCAAAACTTGAAATCTATTAGATCTTTTACTTGCCTTGTTACTCTCTCCCTACCTCTTCCAGAAAGAAATTCTGAGATGGCTCAGAATATTTAGTTAATCTTCTTATGAGATTCCAGTGGGATGGCCCTTTTCCATAATGGTTTTGGTTTGGTTTTGTGTAGATGAAGATGAAATGCTATAAATATAAAAACCCTAAAAGGAGGAAGGCAAATAGAGGGTCAAAGTAATAAGGATGGCAGAGGTACTACTATAAGTATTCTGGGACTAAATGGCTTCTGTTTTTCCATCCATTGCACTGATAGAAATAAAGTCCAAGTACGTATTTCATGTATTTATCCTCAGCTTAGAATCATAGAACAGTTTGGGTTGGAAAGGCCCTGAAAGACCATACAGTTCCAACCCTATTGCCATAGGCAGGAACACCTTCCACTTGATCAGGTTGCCTAAAGTCCAGTACCATCACTTATTACTATACTTTCTGTGTCTCTCATGATATTTTTCTTTGAGACTGAAATGAAAAAAATGCTTTTGCCAATGGCAATTATAGTATGTTTGTTTGTTTGTTTCCATCAGGGTACATTTAAACGTCCTCCTCAATTTGAAAGGTCCTCACAAGTGGACTCTCAGATCTGTATGTTTAGAAACACTTTTCAGATGTGACAAACTGTTGTTGTGTGCTATAATCTCTTTTTTTCCTTTATAACAACAGATACCTGTGATAAATTCACTAAGATACTTTTAATAGTATCCTCCAAAGATAGTTATGTCAGATGATATTGAATGCTTTGTGTGCAGTCAACAAAATTCATGGTCAATGGTTGATTATACTTCCTGCCTCGTATCTCAGTATTGATCACATCAATGAGTGTGTTTGGTTCCTTTCCCTTCACAAAGACTTTTCTTTCACTACAGACAAATACAGTCCATTGAGTGACAGATCCTGCCAAGCTGTAGGGAAATTTCTTCTTGAAAATTCAGCAGCCATCATCAAGGAAAGACAACACCTTTTCCTTCTTCCAAGAGTCTTTCCAGAAGTTCATCCTAAATATTTATGATGTTAAAAAAAAATCTTCCATAGGAAGTTGACAAGTTTTTATTCAAATTCTCTCTGTCTGAAGGGTATGATAGAAGGAAAAAAGACACTGGAATTTAGCTACTTACTGGAAACAGAAAAATAACTTTGTACAGAAGAAGTTACTGCTTTTGAAAAATGCACACTGTAAAAGGAGAAATGTTTAATTCAAGCAGATGATTAAACTTCTCATTGCGAGGGAATGAAATAAGATGTTACAATCAAGTGTTAGGATTGCACAGTTAATATACAAGTGAAATAAAAGCTCATCATAGAAAAAAAAAAATATGTTTCTAGCACTGCAATTGTAGTAACAGAAAAGTAGTGAGCTAAAAATCATTATGTAAGATTTCCCTGCAACTCCAGTACGTTTAGCCTCATTTTGCTCTTCTGTAATTAACCCTGAAGGTTAAGGGCAGTGAAGAATCAGTTCAGAAAATTACCAGATTCATTTTGCGTAGCCAGAGATTAATATATTTTAAAAAGATGATCAAACGGAACAATAGGAAAATAAAGAGGTCTTATGCACTTTTTGATTTTTATTTATTTTAGCTGATAGACATAAGTATCGCATAAAGGAACCATAGGAAAAAAAATTACTCTGAAAATCTACTGCAATAACTAGCTTGAGTGAGTTAACTTTTGTTCAAATCACAATCCTGAGTATCAAAATGCATTTCATATAATAGGTCTGAAGATGTGATGCATCATATTTCTTCAGAGGACTAGCGCACTGCATTATAGGAAATGTAGTCTGTCACCAGCTTGCAGCACTTAGGACAAAGTCAAACTTATCTCAGTGCATGTACAATGTGGTGCCACATGAAAATGTGGCATTCTGTTTAATGGAAATAAAATTTCAAGTGATTTAAAAAGCAATAATCTCTTAACATGGGTTCAAAATAACATGAAATAAAGGTGTATTATTTCCTTTTCCAAAGACAATATCATACCATTTTAAGGAAATGGTATTGACAATGCTTAATCTTTTCTACAGTTGTGGGTATCTTGTTTTCTCATTTGTTTTACGCAGGTTTTTCTACTTTCCCTATGTGAAGTCTAAAGCTATTCTGACAAAATATTTTTCTAAATTGTGTAATTCTCACTTCAAATCACTGAGGCTAGCATGTAATCTTAGAAAAATGTCATCCTACTGGATTTTGACTGGAGCTCTACCCTAGGGTGTTCTTAAATGGTGAGCTGCTATCTGCAACAAGCTCCCAAAGCAATGGCTTCACCATGGTGGGCAGCTGAACTCCACCTCACTGCTCTCTCACTTCACCTCCTCAACGGAAGAGAGGGTGAAAACATAATGGAAAAGGGCTTAAAGTTTGAGATAAGGACAAGGAGATCACTCACCATTTACCATCACAGGCTAAAAAGATGCATACGGGAAATTAATATATTGTCTATTACTAAAAGAGCAGTGAGAAACTAAAAGTAAACTAATCATCCCCCCCTCCCCCCCCCCCCCCCAACCCACTTTCTTATCCCTCCTCTCCCTGAGCAGTGCAGGGGAACGAGGGAACTGGGAATGGGGGCTGCGGTCAGTCCCTGATGTTTCCTCTCCACCGCTCCTTCATGATCCTCCTCTGCCCCTGCTCCACGTGGGGTCCCTCCCACAGGAATCCGTCCTTCCTGAACTGAGCCTGCGGGGACTGCCCACAGGCAGCAGCTCTTCAAGAACTGCTCCCACACGGCTCTGTACCACGGGGTCCCTCCCCCAGGAGCAAACTGCTCCAGCACGGGTCCCCCACAGGCGGCAGCTCCCCCCAAACCCTCTGCTCCTGCGTGGGCTCCTCTCCATGGGCTGCAGCCTCCTCCAGGCCACATCCACCTGCTCCACCGGGGGCTCCTCCACGGGCTGCAGCGTGGAGATCTGCTCCATGTGGGACCCATGGGCTGCAGGGGGACAGCCTGCTCCACCAGGGGTCTCTCCGCAGGCTGCAGGAGAACTGCTGCTGTATGCCTGGAGCCCCTCCTGCCCTCCTGCTGCAGTGGCCTTGGGGGCTGCAGGCCTGCTTCTCTCACATTTTCTCTCCCAAAAAATATTTTTTTTTTTCCCCCATTTTCTTCAATCTGCTCTAGCAGAGACCCAACTCAGCTCTGGACACACCTCATGACTCAGCTCTGAACAGCAGCAGGTCATTTTTGGAGCTGACTTGAGCTGGCTCTGATCTGACATGGAGCACCTGCTGGGCTCTACTCAGAGTACAACACTGAAGCTTCCCTGCTACAAAAACCTTGCCATGTGACCCCGATATCCACGTTAAAAAATGGGAATTTTATATTTCCCACAAGTGTGTTATGAGGGAAATGTCTTCAATATGTAGCAGGCATTCAGATGTACTCAACCATTCACTTAGAATCTGCTGTATACCTAAGTACAGTTTTTGTGCAGTTAACTACAGATTTTAGAAAGAAATCACAACCACTTTGTTTAGAAAAGATATTAAATGACAGAAGTCTTTGACGATTAATTTCTGAAATATTTGGGGGGGGGGGGGAAAACAAAAACAAACAGAAAAGCAACACACAAAACATTTTATAGGCTATTTGAAGATCTGGCAATCAAAGTCATAGCTTAGAAAGCTATTTCAGACTTGGTTTTTGAAACAAGCAAAATTTCTCCCTGTGTTTTAACCATTGCATTGGTTGTCATAAGAAGGGAAGAAAACAAAACAAACAAACAAACAAACAAAAAGGTGTAATATAAGAAGGTTTCCATAAGGAAAATAACTGGTTCTAGCAAAAGTACAAATTTAAGGAGAAAAGATTCATTATTCCTTCAGGAATTGTACAAACAGGACTCTAAGCTGGTCTCTCAATTTCACTTTTTTTTTTTTCCTCATGATTTTTTTTTTCCCTTCTAATAAATATTTAAAAGCTCAGATTTGCAAAAGATTTTTTCCATCAACTTAAATTATTAAATCATATGAGGTAAAGGAGTAAAGGAGAAAAGATAAACTTCAGATAGAATAAACTTCACAGAAAAATAGTTATTCAAATGGACATATTATACAGTGAAGACTATGTACACCTAATAAATACCTGCATATTTACATAGATATTTCTTTTCCCTTAAATTTTACATCAGCTGTCATCATCTGTAAACATGAAGAAAATCTTGCTTCCTAAAATATTTATGACACGTCTAAAATATTAATAGGAATAGTAACTTAATTCAAATGAAAAGTAAACATATTTACAATATGTTCTTCATTTTTGATCCAGGACTGATTTAATCAAGACATTGCAGTTATTGAGGAATTGCATGATTCTCACATTGTATTTACTATACTACACTTTTAGGTACTGATTTAAAAGTATATTTAAAACTCAGGGCAATGTTATCACATCCCACAGAAATTATGAATGACTAAGCATGCTCAAAGATATTTAGTGAAATTTATTTCCTGATATTTGGTGTTAATTTGTGACCTTTCTGGAGGACAAAAACAAACAAACAAACAAACAAAAAGCAGGTAAAAATAAGAATTTGGTAAGCAGAACGAATACAAATAACTATATATGTGTGTTTGTGTGCAAGTGCCTATATAGAGAAGTTGTTTGAATAAGTTATAAAATATTGAAGTGGCTATTGCAAACATTTACTGTTCTTCGTCATATATTATAATTTTAAACGCAGCTGCTGAAAATGCAAGGAAACAAAAAGTCTTTAAGGTGACAGCAAGAAATATAATAAATTATTGGTCATTAGACATTATTAGTCACTACTCAGGAAATCAAGGGATATCTCCATATTTTATGGAGAATAAGCTGTACATACTACTTAGTTAATGGTCAGTAGATTTTTAGATCAAATTGCAGAAAAATGAGCATAGAAAGAAGTACCAAATGTCCAAGAAGTTCCCATAAATGTATAAAGAGATTCAAAAAGGGATTCTGCAAATTCATACAAGATCGGTGCTTCATCTGATTGTTAAACACAATTGCATGCATAAACCCGTATCTCAGAAAGTTCTTCAATTGCTGATTGAGAAGCGATTCTCCCCGGAGAAGAATCAGACTATATATTTAATTTTCTTACAATCTGAGTATCTCCTATTGTCAACTGCCAATACGTAAGATTAGGAACAACCTTTAGTCTGACCCAGTATGTCAATTTTTTGGCTATTAATTGAGAGAAAAGAGAATTTAAATACCTCAGCACTTTACTGACTTTGTAAATCTATTCCAAACTTAAGACTGAGCATGTGATTAAGTTATTTGCTGATTTGATGCTTTTGGATTTCATTCTGCAAATAATTTATTGCAGAACTTCAACAGATTCCAGTGATCACAGCACAGACAGTTTGTAGGAGTGTGCTCTTATTTCGCCCTGCTTTACTACCTCTGACACATGAGGTTTCAGATCTTTGAACTAAGAAACGTCTATTTAAAATTTTCAGGTGAAATACAAAGAGCAGTAAGACCAAATCCAATTAAAAATTAATTACCCAACAATGCTAACTTACAGGTCGTTCATATTTTTAAGCCATAAATAATATATCTATTACCAATTAGATGTGTCTACCTTATCATCACGTAGCCTGTTCAATGAACATCAGAGCAGTATGGTAATTTAAAATGATTTACTTCATTAAAAAAAGAATCTTATAATTATTTTCAAGGCACTAGCAGAATTTGGGATAGGAATGTGCCATTGAACTTCCTGTCTTTTGGTACTTTTGAGATTTCAAAGTTATTCTGTCCCAACCTGAAACAATAAGATTTTTATTTTATTATTATTATTGTTGTTGTTGCTGTTATTATTGCTTTCTAAGGAAGGCAAAGGCATGTCAGTTTGAGTCAATCACTTTGTATACCCTTATTGCTTATATTTCAAGTACCTCCTGCAGCGTGCTGTCAGTACATCAGATTAGGAAGAACCTGTAGTATAGCAAATCTTAATTTGCTGGAAGAGACAGTGAGATTTTTCTATATTATTTTGAAGGGTGAAACATATTCCATATGGTCCTGTGACATGGCTTATGGTAGTCTAGGGGCAAGCATGGTGGAGAAAGGGTTCCAGCACACTCATAGCCAGACTTTTGGCTTCTTTCTGAATCACTTGTGTGAATCAATAGCCCTCTCATTTTCCATATGTAAAAGCAGCTCCAGGGTTGTATAAAAAATGTAAAACCAGCTAAGTTAAGAGTGGGATTCATTTCACATAACCTTAACTAACTGGATTTACTCAGATGTGTTGACTATAGCAAGGATGTAGACGGCTTGCCTCTATACCGTAGGCTTCTAAAATAAGACAAAATAACCCCTACCACAAAAGCCTTGAGCTGTTAGGCATAAGTTTTTTAGATTTCCCCTCTTTAAGGAGTGTAAAGTACAACTTTTTACCTAATTCTTCAAAATTTTCTTACAAACTTTGTCCTTGCAAAATTAGAGCCAAAACTTTCAGACACTGGAAATGTAGGGATGATCTATATCTATATCATCTATATCTATATCTATATCTATCTATATATATATCTATATATATATATCTATATAATGAGAGAAAAAAAAAAAAAAAGGAGATTAATCACCTTGTCAGTTAATAGAGTTATCATGTCACTTCACTTAATATTCCTAACACAAAGCTTTTAATTTAAGCTAGATGATACGGTCCAAACCACTGTAAATAGTAAAAGGGAGACAATTTTAGAACCTTAGGCGTTAGGAAATTTGTTTTAGAAATTTGATTTAGGATACTCATTGGAGAGACCCTCTCTGAAAGTAGCTGGCTTGTACAAAATGCCTATATTTTGGATAGGGAAACTGAGATGCTAGAGTGAGAATCTACCCATATAAGTCAAAATGCGGGGGTGGAAAATGGGAGAGAGCACAAAGGTATAAATATATCATGGAGTGGTAATATAACTTGTTTAGTAATTACTTTTAAATTTTCATGGCAATTTAACATGGATTATCTTGAATTTCTCAGCTCCTCTGACTGAAGAAACAGTCACTTCATCTTTAATGAGAGGATAGGTCTAGAGAGTGTACAGGTAAAGGACAATCTTAGAAGAGCAGAGTAACAGATTAGCTGTCTTTCAAAGGTCATTATTTTCATTATGTTGCAGTCACATTCTTTCTCTTGCTCAAATAGAATATTTCACATCTTCAGTATATGAATATGATGCACATCTTTGTACCATGAGCACTCAGAGTTGGGATTGCATGACATTTAGATAGAAATATCATGAGCTTCAGATCCTACTTATCATGAGCTTCAGACCCAGGTCTTCAGGTACTTGGCTGTCTTTTGGTTGATGTTGAAATAACTGACTGTGAATCTCTTAGCACAGCTTTACCATAGATGTATCTTGGTTCTAACGCCTTCAGATTTCTGCTATGAAATCTGAATTGAAATTGCTGAGAGCGAACAGACTCTATGCTCGCTCTCAGTCCATCTCCAGCATTCAATAATGTCAGTGGGAACTGCGAGCCTACAACTGGGAAAGAAAACATCATGATGTGTTCAATAGTAATTTAAAAGTTTGTCTTTGAGTAGGCTTTATAAGTTGCTTCTTTTTTTCTTTTCACTGGAAAGATAATAATTCTCCTAATCTAGATGTAGCAGTATTCCCAGGACCAATAAAACAACACGTAAAGAGTTTCTTAATGAATTTGCAAGGCAATCAGATATCTATTTTCAGGAGCACTCAGGATTCTTGTTTGAAATACTCTCTAAATGTTAGTATGAAATTAAAACAGAACATTGATATTCTTTTACAAATTGTGATACCACACATCTCTTCTGGGCTATAAACTCCCTGGGAATGCAGTTTGTTAGCTAACTCAGTTCTGATGTGTGGCCCAAGTTGTATTTGTCCCAGTTCATAAAAGAGTTCTACTGTGAACTACTGCATGCTTAATATTTTCATCTAAAGTTAAAAAATATATATATTATTTATTTATTTATTTATTTATAGTAAATAGGTACACTGAACAATGAACCTATTTTAGAGTCCCACTGTTCTGAGAAGAAAATACAATGAAGCACAAAGTCACTGTGCAATGGTAAAAATGCTGTTTCTGAAAAGAAATGTTAATTCATACACGTTGTCAAATTAAGTGACATTCTAGAGATTCAAAATGCTACTTGTGTATCTGGATTCTTGTATCACCAAAACACAGACATAATTTTTTTCATAAGATATTTTCATTTATAAAAATTAGTGCAGATAGAAATGGTGTTAATTCTAAAGTAATTTGACAATTCTCTGTTGACATTTCTCTAGTGATCTCTCGGAAGAAAGAAATTTGAATAGCCTCGTGCCACAGATGAAATGACAGTAGAGAAGTTATTTGTCCCTGGTCCCACCACAGGCAGTGGCTGATCCAAAAACAGAACTATGAATCTTTAAGGTCTTATCTGGCTTCATTTGGTTGGTTTTCTTCAGCACCACCCTTCTTCACTAGTGTGTATAGTTCACTGCAACTCTGTCTGCTCATTTGAGTATATTATCTAACCTTCAGTTCTTCTGCCAGTCATTTTTTCATTTTCTTCACAGTGCTGAAACAGTTTAAGCAATATATCACTCGTGCCATTTTGTTACCTTTCAAACTCAGATTTATGATGTTCTTATCTACATGACATTGCTAACTATGGTTTGATGCAGTATGATGGTTTTATAGCTCCATGCACAATTTGGTGTGTATCTCCACTGCATGAAAGTAGTATTGAACCAGTTGATCTATATTTTCAGTAGTAGTTCATTGACAAATTTCTCAAGAACTAGAGCTTAGTCTTTCCATTATGGGAACCTAATGCCTTTCTTAAAAATAAAACTGATATCTAAATTTGTATGATAATGTCATTCCTCTAAGACTCCTACAGTAAAGGTTACTCCGCTTCTCCAAGGAGTCCTTAAATTTTATGTACATTGCTGAATTATGGCGAATTGATTAATATACATATATATATATATGATAGTATCATACTGGAAAAAAAAAAAAAAAAAGAGAGAGAGGAAAAGGCTAAAATAACAACCACAGTCATCTTCCTCCTAACTAAACTCACCTTTATTATGAGTATATATAAGCCTTGTAGGTTGTTGACCACTCATGATTTAACGTGGAGCATTAGGGATGGGTCCGACAGAAGAAAAGATAAACAACAAAAAAAAAAAGTATGAAATTATCTCGTCCATGTTTCCATAGCAGCAGTTCCACACAGTGCTTAATTTGTCCTCTGAAATGATCTCAGACACTATCAAAATGTGATTATTTCATGTAGTATTTCATGGTTTATGAATCCTTTTCAATGTTTCCTGGAAAATTTTCAGAAAAATCTGAGTCTACGAATAACTCAAAGGAGAAAAATAAAAAAGTGTCTGTCAAGAAATATACAGATAGGAAAGTGAGAAAAGAAGGTATCATAGAAGGAATTAAGAAAAGAACACATACTAAGTATGTGTTACTGTATAAATGTGTATGTCTGTAGATCCATTTATCTATGCTCTCAGTCATATGTGCATATAGCTTTATGCTGTTACACACACAGAAAAGTTCACAACAAAGTTGAGAGAACAAAATCAGTGGCATCATGTACTTTATTGCTCCTTTAAGGACAATCTGGTTTTCTGCAGAACACTTTTTTTTTTTTTTTTCTTTGATCTTTATCAGGGCTGCAATAATTCCAATTTCTTGTTCCTCATAATAATAGTTTTGATATTAACTTATTCCACTGGCAATTTATATCAATAGCAGAAATCTTCAATAGCTCTCAAACTGCAAATGATTTTGATGGGCAAACACCTGTATATATTACTATTCTGATCGTAAGTCTCTGAAGCCATTTTTCTCCCTCAGCCATTTACATTATTGTAATTCTAGAAAGTGGCTTAGCTTCGTTGGAAAAATGTTAATTCAACACATAGTTAAAAAGCAAAGGTAGTTGGTGCAACATTACCTTTCTAACCAGAATCAAGACTGATCAGATAGTTATCAATATTCTATGAAAATTCTTAGAATAGTCATTACGCTTCATTTTGTGGCAACTTCTGGTACTGAATGAATAGATCATTTTGAACAGTCTCTGTGTTTCAGAACAGAAGGGGCTGGATTTAGTTTACAGAGGAGAAGTAAGTTATTTATAATGAGAACAATTGCGAGATTGTAGAACTCTTGCTTTTGGCTATGGTGGCTACTTAGTACTAAGAAAAAAGGGAATGCTTTCAGAGCTCTCAGTTATCTGCACCCCTCTTACGCAAAGTATCAAATATCTTCTCACTTTTACTTGTTCACCATTTCCCCACTATGAAAGATTCAGATATGACAGTAATCACTGCTCTTAGCAGTTGTAGCAGATGTTGTTTGCAGAGTTGCTTCCAAAAAGAGGGCTTCATAACATCATTCTTAATTTAAAAGGAATCCAACACCTCTTAATTCTTCTACTTTTGCTTCCTAGAAGAACAGATAGTTCTTTTGGATATGACTAAGATGATTGGTGAAAATATTTTTGTCTCCTCTTTTCTGATAAAGATAGAATGTAAAAGATAATGCTGAGCAAAGTCTTTAGTTTCAACCTATTTAACACATATTGGCCTGTTTGAGAATGAAGCATATAAATATACGTGCATATATTAGCAGAGGACACCTCATTGACAAAGTCTTGTTTATAAGTCTCCTCTTAGGTCAAGTTGACACAGCTATTCAACACTCACAGTGAGAATCCATAATACCTGCATTTTAAGTTTCCAACAGAACAAAACAAAGAACCAGCAAATCATTATTCATTAAGTTGCACAATTTCACCCCTGTATGCAAAGCCTCTGAGCAGGTTTTGAAACTGAAGTGTGCCCAAAGGCCTGGCCAAGATAAGATGATTATTGAAATGTCCTTTCCAAGCACTCCAACCCAGACATTTGTTTCCAAGATGTGAAACAAGTGTAAAACAGCATAGATTGTGTTTTTGAAGACTGATCTTTCATGAAGAAAAGCAAATGAAGACAAGAGAATGAAAACAAGAAAATGTCTTTATTCCTGCTCCAGTCTTTACAGTCCCTGTGGTCATGTTTTAGAAAAGCTTTTTGATGTCTGTATAGAAAGATGTTTGCAGATTCTAAAATATAGTTAAGTTTGCAGTGAAATGCAAGCCCTAAATGTGCTTGGAAAGATTTATTTATTTATTTATTTATTTTCACGTCGGTGACAGATATGTCTTATTGAAGGGAATATGAACTATTTGATTGGACTAAAAAATAAGGAGGGACATGGCATTCTACTCAGAATTCTAGTATAATCTGGTTTGAAAGGGACCCATGAATATCACTGAGTTCAATCTCTAATCAGAGAAACCATAATCTCAAAGATACATAAAGTTGCTTAGGGTTCAAGTTCTGAAAATTGGTACAGATGACAATGCAACCAATTTTCTCAATAATCTGTCCCTTCTTGGATTCAGTATAGATAAAGAAACATGAGAATTAGATCTTTTTCTTAGCCTTCTTTTCCCTTCCACAAGAAAAGAAAAAAGATAATACTTGTTTTCCCCTTATACAGTGCTTAGTCCACTAAATATCTTATCAGCCCTCCACCAGACAGACTATTGTGGGAAAGTTTAAAACATAACAATTATTGAGGGGGTTCTTCACAGAGAGGGTGGTTGCACACTGGAACAGGCTCCCCAGGGAAGTGGTCACTGCACCGAGCCTGTCTGAATTTAAGAAGAGATTGGACTGTGCACTTAGTCACATGGTCTGAACTTTTCAGCAGACCTGTGCGGTGTCAAGAGTTGGACTTGATGATCCTTAAGGGTCCCTTCCAACTCAGGATATTCTATGATTCTATGATTATTTATTATAATTATTTACTCCAGGTGCATCCTCAAAAGTTCATAACTGCTGAATTAGGCTATTCTGCTAGCTAACTGCTAGCTCCCTGTTGAAGTTAAAAGAGGAAAATTATTTTATTGCACTAACGTCTATTTATATCAATAAATATTCTGCTGTTCCTGGAAAGATTTTAACTGCCAGCTGGCTAACATTTATTTAAACATACTGTGGAAATACTAAAACTCAGTTTGCTAAAGGATTCTTGTCCTAAGTCAAGAATTATTCTTTCTAATGGATCCATACCAAATCTTGTCTCCTGAATTCCAGTACTTAGGATATCATCAATGTTGTGATAAAAATGCTGAGAAAATGTGCCATAAATTTCAAATGCAATTTTTACCACCAAGTTTGTGAGGTCAAGAGTAATTTATCTGTAAATAAACATGTCATTTCATCCGCAGAATGCAGTCATTTTAAATTATATCTAGAGACAAAGACCGTGAATCTTGTCTCTGTGAAAACTGGTGCCTTACTTGCTATTGATTCATATAAGTTATTAATATTTAACTAATGAAGCATTTGCTTAAAAAGAGTTCTGCTAAGAGGAACTCTTTCAAAAGAAAAGATAATCACACTGCCAACCACAAAAACATAATTACATATGAAAAATACCTTCATGCATATTTCTGTATTTAATATAACTACTTGAAATGTGTATATGCCTTAGTACACTTAATTGTGGTCATTTAACTGTTAATTCAAAATTCTAATTTATCTGAATTGTTTTATGAACATACTTTTTCAGATGTGATCCTTTCTTTCAGTTTTCCAGGTTTTTACAATAGATAGAACTTTGCATTGTCTTTACTAAGAGTTGTCCTGAGTTAGAGACTATTAACATATACTTTATTAACATATACTTTTCATTGTAATAGATCACTTTTGATTTCACATATCGTTTTGGTGTTGCGGGGTCATGACATTACTTTCTCCTAAAAAACCCTCTGATTCTTATGGTATTCTTTTTAGAAGCAAGAGAGAGGAAAATAAGAATCAGCTCACAATAGCAGAAGGTTGGCTAAAGAGCCAGTAATAACTTTTGTCTTTCAGCTCTACTTTATCTACTAAATTAAATGCAATAGGACATGATATTGTGATTATGTTTAGTGCTTTAGGGAATAATGATCTGTACATGGAATCTCTACTTTTAAAGGACAGATTGATAACTTCAGAAGCAAGACTACGTGTGATCTAATTACCTTGACCTTGTTAGAATTTACTATCCTTTTTTCCTTTTTTTTTTTTTTTTTTCTGAATTCTATGAAGAAGAAAAAAAAATCTAATGAAAAACATCCAAAGGAAATATAAAGCTTTGGGAAAAATCTCAGCTGAGGTCCAACTATTTGTGTTCAGAAGCCACTGAGCTAACCTAGAGGACTTGTTATGCAGATACTTCATAACCTAATCTCTTCTAAACAAGACTCTCATTGAACTAAGTATTCCAAAGTTCACCATAGCCTCACCTCTAAGTTCAAGGAAATGATTTATCATGACAGCCAGAGGTCTGTTATGCATTATAACAGAAGTCAGCCTGAGGGCCCTTGACTCTAAAAGCAGAAGTTCACAACTCAGGCTCCCTACAAGTCCTGTGGGATATGGGAGAGGAATTTGAGGACTAAAATACTCTAGTTTTCACTGTGTTTAAAGAATTTAATTTCCAGTCTCACTTTTAAAAAGTATTAGAAACTCCTTTTTTTTTTTTTTTTTTTTTTTTTTTTTTAACCACAAAAATATTATGAGGAGAAACTGGTGTAAAATTTGAGTGGATAGAATTTTAAATTCAGTATGCTAGAAAATATAATGAATAAGCTAATTTTGCACCATAGGCTAAGTAAATGAACTGTCATGTAAGTCATCTGGAGTTTTTCCAGTGTATATATTTGAACTAGAAAATAATATGTACTTAGTTTATTGAAATAGTATAAAATTCCAATATCCTACTCTAGCCAGAGTACAAGAAAACCATGTTTAAAACAAACTTGAAGCCACAAGGACCTCATGAGTGTTTTAAAATCCATACTTAGTACTTGTCAACATCATGCTATGAAGGAAAAAAAAAAAAAAAAGAGAAAAAGGATTGATTTTTATTTGGGGGGTCATAGTTAATTATAGTTTGTTTTGTTATAACTACTTCTCCATGAATATACATAAGCCTAAATATCCCATTATGGTTTAATTATACAGCCATTAGAAGAAGAAAATTGCTAATGAAAGCGGCTATGAAAAATGTATATCATTTACAAAACTACACATAGTATACCACAGATTACGTTCAAATATCACAGTATAAAGATGTCTCTCTGAGGATTTCAGCATTTCATTTAATAGTTTTTTATACATTATCAAACCTTTAATTATGTAGAATTATGAGGAAGCTCAAAATGTAAACCCATTTGTGTGCCATTTTAAATTATACATCAGGCTTATTATAGGATATGAGGTTGGCACATTCTTTCACCTGAGTTGTTGCTTTACCAACCAGCTTTTTCAGTCATAAACTTCAAAAAAAAATTCATTAACCTTCAACACAAGGTTTTTAGACTATAGTCTCCCTAACTTCGTATTATTGGCAAGTTATTTTATTGTCTGTAGCTTTTTCCTGTTAGTAACATTTCATGTAATGATTGTTTGTCATCTGCAATATATCAACTTGTTATTTGTTGAATAAAATGAATAAAATAAAAAGAAAAAAAATGAATAAAGCTACCTATGTAAAATAAGGAGTGCATATGCTGCTAATACATATGCTGCTACAAGACGTACATGTATATCCCTAAATTATTTATTCTGCCAACAAAGTGTTGTGATTTTCCATAGCAAATTCATTTTATTTACTACTAGACTGAATAATTGATAGATTATAATGAACTTTTTGTGAGGTTATTGGAAGTTATCAAAAGGGCTAAGCAAAGACTTTTCTTTGCATAGATGTGATGCTTATTTTGTAATGCCTTATTCTGTGATCTAAAGTGTTGAGTTGAGGATTTGTCTTTCCTACAGCCTCTGTGACCACTTATTTTTCAGACTGAGAAACTGAAGAAAGCCAACATCATCCTTAAACTTACATTACAGAAACCATCAATCGTCAAACACAGTTAAGCTGTATGTATTGAAGTTGCAACTGAACTTGACTTTACCTACTCAAGTAGTTGGGCAAATCCGATTTTCCCATACCATGTCTACATTAAATCCAAAGCATAGGTAAAATGTTAACATCATTGGAAATGAAGACTTGAAGGGGCCTGCATGCATATTTGAGCTTCATGCAGAGGAAGGGTGCTGTATGCATCAATGTACCTTCACCTATCTGACTGGTAGACCAGGATAAGCAGACAATACTACAGTACATTGACTGTCAGTATAAGCACTACTTAAGAGTCCTTGGAAAAATCCAAGACCTAATCCTTCTAAGAGGAAAGTCGTAGCTGTCTGTGATTCTAAGGATGGAGGACAAACACTGAAAACCTTCTCTACCTCAGAAAATCCAACAATTAAGTTCTATCAAACTTATTGAAAAAAAGAAATTATTATTCACTCAATTTGGGTGGAGGTGGGTTTGAAACCAATTTCCTGCTTCCCAGAAAGCAATTGAAGACACCCACCAGAAACAGAAACATCTCCTCCAGCTGTATTTCAGAGACGTAACAGCAACTCCCTCTCTGTGTTTCATTAGTGTGTTGATAATTTCTAATCAATGCTCATGAATGAAGATTATTTTTGTAATTATGATTAGAGTAAGTATGACCAGTCTAGGTAAATATTTTTCAGAGCTTCATAAGGAGGTTTTAAGTATGCCAGTGGCTTCACAGGTGAAAACTCAAGATTGTGGGACCTACTGATGGCTGAGAAGGGGAAGTAGGAATTGCAGTTCAGGATTTAGGTTTTGGAACGGATTCTTCTGATCAACTACATATGTGTGACCTGATCACACTAGACTCCCTTTATGGTCATTGGATACAAATAAAAATGATTAATCTACATATGGTCCTTTGAGTTAATTGGACAACTAATCTTTACCTACATCAATGTGGTCAGCACAAAGGACTCTGATCTGAATTATGCCTCTGTGTTGGAGATTAAAATACGTTATATTGAGAATTTTTCTATTTGGGCTGATACAAGGAGTACACAATAAGAAAGACGGATAGTTTTTAGTAACTTACAGGTGAAACTATTTTTCAAAAAGTGAAGGCAGAGAAAAAGATTTGTAAGAGAAGCTTATTCCTGGCATATTAGAGCAATAGGTCTGAAATATTTCCAGTGGGTACTGACTGCTGTTCAGTTAAGCACCATTCTGTAATCTCACTTTTTTCATCACACACCTTTTTCTGTGGTTCTTCATGAATATTTGCATGTTCTAACCACAGCAGTTCATAGATATATGAATAAATTATTCAGGAAAACACATTTTAAATCTGTGCTCAAAAAGTTTTAGTGCACAGATTTCTGGTTCTGTAACAGCAGGCATTATATGAGGGTTCATAAACTACTACATTTTTTCATAAATGAGAAAATTCTGTTTGTCTCCAGGCTGTAAGTGAACTGAAAATAACTTCTTCTTTAGAGATATTTAAGGCTATAGTATTTCACATATATCCGTTAGCAAAAGCAGAAGACAGAATAGCTTTCTCCTTATATGCAAGTGGACACATAACAGCCTATCTATTTAAAACAAGACAAACTAGTAGGCAAAAAGAAAATTAAAAATAAAAATAGAAATTAAAAATAAAATAAAATAAAGTAAAATAAAATAAAAATAAGGGATTCTCATGAAAATACTCAGACCTAAAATGAAATGATCTCTTTAATCTAATGACATCTGTTGGTAAAAAAAAAAAAAAAAAAAAAAAAAAAGCATATTTAAATTCTATCATGTCAAAAACAACAAACGTGGAAGACAAGAGGTTATAATAAACTGATGCAAACCTTTGGGGTGGGTTAATGGGAAAAAGAAAGTTGGATAAGAATTGCAAATAATTCTGCTATGTTGAATCATGAATGTGAGGAAGAGAAGAGATTTATAGGAGTAGAAAATTGAAATTGAATAGACATAAAGAAAATATTACACTGATTTTAATTATGCTATAGCATAGAAATGAAAATGTTCACAGTAAGTTGAGGAGCAGAGAAGATGACAAAATGTTATGTCTAATTTTCTGTTTTGTGTAAGCATACATACAAAATTAGCAATCTGTCAAGAGGAAAATTATTTTTCATTTCATAACAAAGTATGGATTTCCTTGATTCCTAAATATCTTTGCTGATTAAGTAATTGAAAACTTATAGCAATACCAGTTTCCAATAGTCAAGTACAATGAACAGTCAGGAGTACTGGGATCTGTACAATGTGGACAAAGAACTATGTTGCCTATAACCACTGAATTACCCACCTGTCTTTTAAAGTATTCTGAATGAAGTAGCCTGATGAACTGATTACAGAGACCAAAAAATAAAATATTAAAAATAAATATTTTTAAAATTAATCTTTCTTCTTGATGGGGATTATGGGTGAGTCTAGAATGAAATGTAAATATTAAACAATCTTCATTGTACAAGATTTCTATTTGAGTTGTACCAGATCTGTTTCCATCATATCATTGACATGTGTGCTTAGCTTTAAGCCTGTTTTTAAGTAACATTAAAAGGGATTTTTTTTCATAAAATTCATTGATTTTCCCTCAAACGCATGCCAAGGAGCCACTTATTCAAAATTCCTTAATGAATCACTGACTTTTTAAAATAAATAACTGTTAGGAAATATTTATATATGTGTGTGTGTGTCTATACTTTTATATAAATTCTGTACATATCAAGATATATATCTCCTCAAGCATGCATGCAGAAAAAAAAAATAGTATTGAAATAATGATTCTTAATAGGATGAAAATTCCAAATTACATCTTTTCTATCATGAACAAACATCTTGAAAACATTTCAGGATGAAGTGGGTTACATGTCTAAAGTTGAATATAACATCTAATTAGCTAAAATGAACAAAGATCACAAGCAGCACTTCCAGACTTACCCAGTGCAAAGGAAATGCATGCTCAGGCCTGTGGCAACTTAAGGTACAACTGGATTCAGTTTCCCACCAATACAGTAATCATGCACTAGGGAGTGACTTAGTATGCCACATATCAGTTTTCACCTATTTCATTTGTACTCTTGGGATTACTGGCTCTGGATTTCTACCTGGTCTCAAACACCTACTTAAATTTTTGAATACTTGCAGTCTTAATTTTCTTTCACTTTTTATGTACATGCTCCATCAATTTCAATCAAATTCTTAATAGCTGTGAAGTTATACTACAGTACAGTAGTTTGCAAACTGTTCAGAAAGGTTATATGAGTTTTCTCTCCTTTTTTTTTTTTTTTTTTTTTTTTTTTTAATATACTGCACCAGTTTATTTGTGCTCAACTGTTGGAGTGTGTGGCAATTCCACTAAGGACAGCAATGAGGCATTTTTTCTGTATGGGTATATCCATTGCAGTGGATTGAGAAAATGAGGAAGATCAATGCGTTTGATTGTACTGTATTCTTTTAGCAAAACATTCCTTTAACCAAAAACTCTTCTAGAGGTATGAGGATTATGTTATTCCCACAGCATATCCAGATTGTCACCTAAGGTCTTCTGTTGGCTCTGATGGCAATGTCTTCTTCCCACCAGCCGTCGTCTTCATCTCTTAGATTAACTGATAATAATAGTAACTATAATAATTAAAAAAAAAAAAAACTTTTTTTTTTTTTATTATTTTTTTAATTTAAAGGCAAAAACAAGCAGTATAGAATGCCTTTTTGGCCAAAGAAACTCAACAAGAACTACACTAGTGAAAAGATCACAGAGCGTTCTTTAATCAGTGTACTCCATCATAGATGTCCTAATGATAGAATTTGCAAATGTACTTCATGTATTCTAATCAATTTTGTGATGAGGATGCTCTTCTAATTATTATTTACATGCTGAAAGTAGAGATAGACCAAACTAAGTTGCAATCGCTCCAGTTTTCCTGTTCCTGATACCTACTTATTCAAGCTCATTAGTATCCTGTTATACTAAAAGTCTTGTTATAGGCAAAACAGAGTACACCATATATAAGGAACTACAAATTTATTGCTAGTGCAATTGAAGTTTTAACAGTCTTTCTAATCAAAATCCTTTAATTACATAGAAAATTACAGGAAAGTTTAATTAATAATAGTTAAAATTTTTACACAAAGACCATCTATACAACCCTTTTCCTTTCCTTTCCTGAGGTTGTGCTCAGTTTTCTAATGTAACTTTTACTTGTTATTGTTATAAATTAAAATGAATAAAATCACAATTTATTAGTCATCACCCTTTGGCTAAACAGTTGTTACAACAAAGAAAGAACCCCAATTCAGAGTAAACCAAGATAAACTCAGGCAAGTCCTGAGACCTTGCACTGCCAGATCAATACAAAGACAGCCGTCTTTCACCTGTAATGGCAAAAAAAAAAAAAAAAAAATGTTTACTGTCTGTGATCTACTTCAAATTTTTCTTTTTCTTCCCATCAGACACATATCAAGTCATCACCACAAATTAACATCTATTTTAATTTATAGACTGGGGTCTAAATACATTGTTTCTGACACCATAAAGTGTGGATAACTAACCAGACTTTTCTGTTCTCTCTATACAACTAATGAGATAAATGTATTCCTGAATCCTGTTGGCTTCATATAGCCACACACAACAGAACAATGCACAATGGTCTGGACATTGCATGGAGAAATATGTGATATTGCTGCAAACTTTGCCTTTAGAGGCTCTGTGATGCTCAGTGTATATGCCACATTGAGACTGACTAAATTGAAACATCTTAAATAGCTCAGATGACTCCTTTAAGAATGTCTGTTTCTTTCTCATTACAATATAGAAAACTGAATAACTCAACTGTAGATGTCCACAACATGGAGCTGGAGACTAAAATCTGACAAGACAGGTCCCTCACTAGACCTCTAATTGTACCTTTCATTTTGCTTGAGCTTATACTCTGCTTTTGATTATAATTTAATATCTGTCAATAACATGCAGCTACAAAAAGAAACAGATGGCTGACTATAGGGAAACAAGGAAGTTCTTGTATTTCTTTGATTGCTGCCAAAAAACTTACATTCTGTAATGAAAAATAAATAAATAAAATAAAATAAAATAAAATAAAATAAAATAAAATAAAATAAAATAAAATAAAAAAGAACAAGCTTAACCAAAACCTAGCAAAGACATAATGAAAAATCAGCTCAGAAGTCTATTTTATCCCATGCACATCAAGTGAACATGCTGTCAATGCTGGTTGTTTACAGAGCTGAATGTTTGCGGTATTCATCCCTGGATGCAGTTTTAATTTTCCTAAGAGACAGCTGATTGTGTATGCATGCACACTGAGACAGAGCACCTATAAAATATTTTTATATTTTCCATCCATGGTATCATTTATCTTAATAGTTGTTAGTGCTGCAGTTTCCACTTTAACAGTAATCATGACACATTTGTTATTTGATTTATTTGAATAGCACTGTCAAACACTGCATAAACAATATTGTTCTGGGACTTGGCCAAAACTTTCAAATTGC